>NC_041386.1:45350844-45401024 GCF_002162155.2 Triticum dicoccoides
TTGGTATGTGTGTGTGTGTGTGGAGGGGGCGGGGGTGTGTTTGAGGAAATGATGCGGGTACTGAAATTTTACTACACGAGAGTCAAACGCAGGAGTGAAATGCCAGGGCTATTGAAAATTTTGATGATGGTGCATCGCACACGTTCCGGAGATAACAACCGTGTGTTATGAAACAGAAAAACCCTCGAGGTGGGCAGATATTTTTGAGGGATGCAAGCGGGATTGAGAACAAGAAACATCAGACACGGTCCGGAGATAACTACCGTGTGTTATGAAACAGAAAAACCCTTGAGGCAGGCAGATACTTTCGAGGGATGCAGGTGGGATTGGGAACAAGAAACATCACACACGGTCAAAACACAATAACCGTGAGTTATCAAATAGAAAAAGCTGCAGGCGGGTAGATATTTTTGAGAGGGGAAGCCTCATGCCCTCGTGGAGCCCAATGTACTCTGCGGATGTGTGTGTGACAGGCACACCAGCGTGGCACACGGTTAGTTTGAGTGAACCGTCTCTGTTGCATCATCTGACTTGTCTAATGTTCATAAATTTGGCGAAAAATGACACGGGAGAGGGTCAGAACACGAACATGCTTGCATGTGGACTAAATTTATGTATGAAAAGGGTGGTTTGATACCAAGTGCAACTTTGATGTGGCACCTATCTCGCAAAGCGCATGATATTGTTTGCCCCCCCTCATGTCGGCATGAAGGGAATCCTAAGCTACGAATGCACCCCCCGCCACCAAGATTGACCTAGCAAAGTGCGAAGTAGCTAGCAGCCTCCCCTTGTGTCGGCACGAAGGGAATCCTAAGCTATGAATGCATGCCCCCCAACCGAGGTTCACCTAGCAAAGTGTGAAGTAGCTAGAAGCTCCCCCCTCGTGTCGGCACGAAGGGAATCTTAAGCTATGAATGCATGCTCCCAACCGAGGTTCACCTAGCAAAGTGTGAAGTAGCACCCCCCCACACAGTTTTAGTCGGCGGTCCAGAGAGGCATCTTGCCAAGATGGATCATAAAATGGACCAAGAATAATCAACCTTGGTCGTACAACCTCTCTCTTGTTGTTGGTTAAAGTGATGGTCGTCCATGCGACCCCGAAGATGGGCTAGCTCGCCAATAATCACGCAAGTAGCCAGTCCCCGAAGACAACCACTGCATGCATGTATGGAGAGGTGTGTTTTTAAATACACAATGGAACAACTTTGATGTGACATCGTGATTTTGAACTAGAAATCCCCACACTGAGTGTGGGTTATTAGGTTGACGATGCATATGTATGTTACACCACACTTCAAGCCGATGACGAGGATTCTTGTATGCATGCGTGCATAGCATATGCGCTCAAACTTAATTAGGTCTGAATCTCACCATGACCTATACTAAGATAACACGAACCAAAGGAAGAATCCGCCATGGTAACCAATCTTGTTGTCGGTCAAGGTGATCATGGATGTCCATGCAGGCCCACGAATATATATAAGCTTGTCACCGATAACCACGCGAGGGAGTGTACCGTTCGAAGACAACCACTACATGCATATGTATGGAGGTGATGCGTGCATGCATGTATGTTTGAATACCATTTCACAACATTGCTATGGCGCGTGTGTCGAAAATCGTACAGTCCCCACACATAGCGAGATTGGTTCATGACGTGTCGTTGTACTAGCCACTTCGACTCGATGGGAGGGATTCATGCGTACACATGCATGTGTGTGTGCTCAAACTGTATCATGTCATCCTAGAGCATGACCTATATATATACCATATTACAAGCAAAAAATAATCCCTCCTAAGTCAAATTAACCTCTCTCATTGTCAGGCAAAAAGAAGTGATGTACCAAGTGGGCCCACAGATGGAAAGCATCGATATCGCTGATAATCTCTTAAGTTGATGCGAGAGGAAAACCACCATCGCTTTGCATGTGGGCTAAACATATGTTGAATACCCAAAATGCACAACTTTGATGTGCCACATGCCTAGAAAACCATAAACCCCCCACACAGAGCAAGGTTCATGAAGCGTACTACATATGATGGTCCCCTTCCCCTCTTCGATGCATACTATATGCTCCTACCATAATACAACCCAAAAAGAATCCTCCTCGATGGTGAAATTAATTAACCTCTATCGATGTAGGTCAAAGTGATGCATGCATCGATGATGGCCTTGTGGGCCCATAGATGGAAGCATCACACGTGAGTGTCCTAGCTAGGATAACTACCGCCTGCATGCATGTGGGCCAAAGAGGTGTCGTGTAATGTTTGAATAGCCATTTTCACAACTTTGATGTGGCACGTGCCTCGGAAACCGAAAAGTCCCGACACTGAGTGAGGCATACTTGTTCATGGACGTGTACGTATAGTATATATGCTAGTCCCCTCCCACCTCTTCGACGCGTACTATATACCACCATAACACAAACAAAAAAGATTCTACCTTGCTGGTCAAATTAACCTCACTGTCGGCTGTTCATCAAAGTGATGGACGGCGACCTTGTTGGCCCATAGAAAGCGTCACGCGCGAGTATCGAGTGTCGTGTAGGACAACCATCGACTGCATGTGGCCAAAACATGTATGTATGAAAGGGTTGTGTAATGTTTTAAATAACGAATTCACGACTCTGATGTGGCACCTGCCTAACAAAACAACCAACCAACACGGTGGCTCACAACTCGTAGTATACTACGAGCCACTTGCCACCCCCCAGACGCGCACACCCACACACACACACCGCGAATCCACCGCAACTATGATGCATGTTACCAAAGGAAGGACGTTTTAATTTAAAAAAATAGAGATCATTAAGACATTTTAGTACATTAATTGATCAATTTTCTATGGGTATAATGTGCAAAATCAAATTTGAGCTACATGCACACGTGACAATGCACCTAAATGGATTGCAAAAACACATGTGTCTCACTGGGTGCATGTTTTACTCCCCGTGCAAGAAATTTCAAACATTGACAATCTTGATTTTTAAATTCTAGTACATCCAAAACTTATTTGAAGTTCATGAAACTTATCGTGTTGTCATATGGACACCAATACAAAGTGGCATTGTACTTTATTTTTGTCAAATTTGAGACCAGTTTTGATGTTATCTTTATCTAATTACAAACGGGAGATTATTAATAATTAGGAACCAATATCCCAAACGGATTATTTATTTGAACCGTGAGCGTTAGACCAACAATGGATATGTGCCATGCTTCGGTTAAGTAATAAAGCGGCAACATTAATCATTCAAATAGAAAAACAATATACGTGCCGCCACGCGACCCGTGTGCCGTGCGAGCAGGCGTGAGTTGACGGGGCACATGTTGCCAGTCCATCGCGCAGGCAGACCGGGAGGCGTGCGTGCAGGTGTTTGAATTGACGGAGGCATGCTCGCTGCGCAGTGTCATCGAGAAGCATGCGAGTAGTTGTGTGAAACGACAGTAGGCATGCGAGCAGTCCGGTGCGCAGGCTCACCGGGAGGCGAGCCAGTGATTTGATTGCCGCCCGCCTCTCTCCCACTACTCTATATTAATGGTGTGCCCAAGCGGCCGCCCCCATCCTCGCCGCACACAAAATCCTCTCTCCGCTTGCATCCTCGACGCCGCTCTCAGTCCTCAAAGCCGTCAGTGTATGAGGATGCCGCCAAAGCACCCCATCGGAGGGAGTGGCGACGCCGAGGCTTCTGAAGCACTGGAGCATGGCGTGGAGATGGAGACAGAGGTTGCCGTCACCGGCGTCGAGTTATCGCTGCACCCTGACATCGTCGACGGCGTCGAGCTTCCACAACCGAAGGCGGAGTTCCACACCGACTTTGGTGACAACTCGGGCGATAACCCCAGCGATGACTCCAATGACGATGGACAACTGGTTAGTCATCTATACCCATTTATGTGTCAAATAGATCCTAGGGTTTCTCTGGTTACTCCTGCCTCCCCCTTTATTTTCATCTGTACAAATGGTTTCTTCTAGTAATCCGACTAGGGTTAATGTTCGTTCTAATAATTCCTAGCCAGCACTTGACAATTGATTTTGGATGACCTACATATGTTTGTGCCATTATTTTCTTCAAGATTTGTCTGTACATAGACGACTGTGCTTAAAAATCGAACCATAATCTCTGGTTATTGATACTTCTCCAACGTATATATAATTTTTTATTGTTCCATGTTGTTATATTATCAATCTTGGATGTTCTATAATCATTTTACGGTCATTTTATATCATTTTTTGGTACTAACCTATTGACATAGTGACAAGTGCCAGTTGCTATTTTTTTCCATGTTCTTTACATAGTAGAAAATCAATATCGAACGGAGTCCAAATGCCATGAAACTTTATGAAGAATTTTATGGGCCAAAAGGAACACAACGGGCCCTGGTTGTGCATGGGGGTGCCCCGAGGGAGGAACAACTCACCAGGGCGCGCCAGGAGGCCCAGGCGCGCCCTGGTGGGTTGTGCCCACCTCGGGTGCCCCCCGGACCGCCTCTTTGCTCTATAAATATCCCAATATTCCCAAAACCCTAGGTGAGTCAACGAGATATTGATCCAGCCGCCGTAGAGTCCAGGACCACCAGATCCAATCTAGACACCATCTCGGATGGGGTTCACCACCTCCATTGGTGCCTCTCCGATGATACGTGAGTAGTTCTTTGTAGACCTTCGGGTTCGTAGTTAGTAGCTAGATGGCTTCATCTCTCTCTCCCCCCCTCTCTCTCTCTCTTGATTCTCAATACAATGGTCTCTTGGAGATCCATATGATGTAACTCTTTTGCGGTGTGTTTGTTGGGATCTGATGAACTTTGAGTTTATGATCAGATCTATCCTTTTATATCCATGAAAGTATTTGAGTTTCTTTGATATCTTTTATGCATGATCTCTTATAGCCTCGTATTTATTCTCCAACATTTGGGTTTTGTTTGGACAACTTGATCTATTTATCTTGCAATGGGAAGAGGTGCTTTCTAGTGGGTTCGATCTTACAGTGCTTGATCCCAGTGACAGAAGGGGAACCGACACGTATGTATCATTGCTACTAAGGATAAAATGATGGGGTCTATCTCTACATAGATAGATCTTGTCTACATCATGTCATCGTTCTTATTGCATTACTTCGTTTCTTCATGAACTTAATACACTAGATGCATGCTGGATAGCGGTCGATGTGTGGAGTAATAGTAGTAGATGCAGGCAGGAGTCGATCTACTAATCTTGGACGTGGTGCCTATGTAATGATCATTGCATGGATATCGTCATGAGTATTTTAAGTTCTATCCGTTGCCCAACATTAATTTGTTCACCCACGCTTTGCTATTTTTCTCGAGAGAAGCCAGTAGTGAAATCTACGACCCCCGGGTCTCTTTCTCATATTATTTGCCTTTGCAATCTACTTTCATTTGCTTTTATTTTCAGATCTATTTATCCAAAAACCCAAAAATACTTTGCTGCACTTTATTTTATTTGCGATCTATTTAATTCAATCTATTATAACTTTCTTCCATCACGATCCAATTTCTGGCACCATTACCCAAAAGGGATTGACAACCCCTTTAACACGTCGGGTTGCGAGGATGTTATCTGTGTGCAGGGGCTGTTTACGTTGTGTTGCTTGGTTCTCCTACTGGTTCGATAACCTTGGTTTCATATCTGAGGGAAATACCTACCACCACTGTGCTGCATCATCCCTTCCTCTTTGGGAAATATCGACATAGCTTCAAGCGACATCAAAAGGAATTTCTGGTGCCGTTGCCGGGGAGGATCATCAACATATACCAGGTTCCTAATCCCAAATCTCATCACCTCGCAATTTACATTATTTGCCATTTGCTTTTGGTTTTCCTCTCCCCCACTTCACAAAAATGGCGTTTTATTCGCCCCTCTTTTCCATTCGCTGTTTTCTTGCCGGATCTATTTTTGTGTGCAACCTTGTTTGCCATTATTATCATTATGGATAGTCCTTCCCCTATTTCTTGCACTCCCGAGAACGGAGTTCTTAACTTTAAACAAAGGGGAGGAGAAAATTTAAAAGATGCTTGGTATAGGATTTTCAGTGCTCATAATAGATCTACCCGTAAGCAATCCACCGTTGTTGTTTTTTTGACAGAAAGACTGTAAGGGAACACCCTACAGTATAATTCGTGCAACAAACCCAAATTGCAAGTACCATGCCTTGAACCTGGGTGGGTGGGAAGGCATCAGCCCCTTCCCACCACTAGGCAATCCACCGTTGTTCTTCTTCGTTGTTTTTATGTTGGCATCACCACTTGGTATAGATTCTTCCTTGATACGATTACCGGTGGAAATTTCTTGATGCGTCCTTCTCTTGATGCCTTTAATGCTATGTGAAATTTAGTGGGCTCACCATCCCTCATGATTAATGAAACAACTTTGACTCTTGAGCATGTTATGGAAAGACTAGATGCTATTGAAAAGAAAATGCTCACCGAAGATCATATGGGAATTATAGATAAAAAGATACATAATTTTTCCACCAATATGGGATCAAAAGCGGGGGATATTCTTAAGTTGTTAAGCGAAAATGGTACCACAATTCATGAAAGAATAGAAGAAAGCCCTTCTCGGATTGATAAATTAGAAGAAATTTTTAGTAATCTAAGCACGGCTTTCGCTTCCGCTAGAACTATCAAAAAAACTCCCGTTAAAATTGGTAGAGCCTCCAAGAACAAGGGTGCAACCTCGAGTAATAGTAATAAAGAAGATCTTAAGATGATTGGTATTCACCCGGATTTTGTTGAAGTGATAAGAGATCCTTTATGCAAGAATGAAATATTTGGATTTATTCCTAGAAGTGTTGATATTGAAATTCTTTATGCTAAATCTATGAAGGATTCTAAGTGTTTGATTGAAGAGTTCGGCAAAGATGACAAAACTTAGATCCTTGCTTTATGCCTAGCTAAGGGCGTAAAACTATAGTGCTTGTTGGGAGGCAACCCAATGAATAAAATTTATTTTTGCTTTTTGCTTACTGTTTTTGAGTGTTAGCACAATTATCCTACTGTTATGATTGTGTTTTTATGTTTTAATTAGTGTTTGTGCCAAGTAAAGCCTTTAGGATCTTCTTGGGTGATAGTTGTTTCATCTTGCTGAAAAATAGAAACTTTTGTGCTCATGAAAATAATTTTCATTTTTCTACCAGAGATCAATAAAATACCCATTCCACTTATGGTAGATCAATACACAAATTTCTCAGGTCTTCCTAATTTTTCAGAATTTTTGGAGTTACAGAAGTATTCGAAATAGTCAGATTGCTACAGACTATTCTATTTTGAGAGATTCTGTTTTCTTTGTGTTGTGTGCTTATTTTGATGGCTCTATGGTTTTCTTTGATGAGTTTTTGCCATAGAAAAGTTGGAATGCAATAGATATAATGCAAGAACAAATAATGAATGGGTTTGATACATACAGTAGTGATTTATTATTCTTATATACTAACGGATCTCACGAAGGTTTTGTTGAATTTTGTGTGATTGAAGTTTTCAAGTTTTGGGTTATCTTACGATGGATGAAGGAATAAGGAGTAAAAGAGCCTAATCTTGGGGATGCCACGACATCCCAAGCTATTATCCAAAAATGAGCAACCAACTAAGCTTGGGGATGCCCCCGAGTGGTATCCCCTCTTTCTTCTAACGACCATCGGTATTTTACTCAAAACTATATTTTTATTCGTGACATACTATGTGTTTGCTTGAAGCGTCTTGTATGATTTCAGTCTTTGCTTGTTTTATTTTGTGTTTTAAGTCTTGATCCCTTGATGGGCACACCTATTTGAGAGAGCCAAAATTATGCCATGACTTGTTAAAATTGCTCTCTATGCTTCACTTAAATTTTTTTGAGCTATGGACTTGCTCTAGTGCTTCACTTCAATTTTTATGAGCTATGGACTTGCTCTGGTGCTTCACTTATATCTTTTTGAGCATGGTGTGCTTATTATTTTTGAAGAAATGCTATCTTGCTTCACTTAGATTTGTTTGAGAGTTAGTAAATTTTCAAGAAATTCTCTCTTGCTTCACTTAAATTAATTTGAGAGAAAGAAATATTATGCTCATGATCTTCACTTATATTTGTTTGAGCTTGTCAAAAGCAACATATGAAAATTAGTCCCAAAGTGATAGATATCCAAGAAGGATATAATAAAAACTTTCATGAAGATCATTGGACAAAACAAACTTGATTTTTAGTAATAATTTCGAGATATGATGATGTGATATGTGAGTAATCTTGATGAGTAATTATGCTTTAGTAAGAATATTGGTGTTAAGGTTTGTGATTCCCTATGGAAGCACGAAATTCAATAGTTATGCAATGAAATTATATCCTACTTATGGTGCATTATTCAGTGTTAGTTATCCTTAATGCTTGCTTATGAGATTATTTGTTTCTTGGTTGGTTGCTTCCCAATCTTTTGGTAGCCTTCATTTTGCACTAAGTATGATCACTACTTGTGCATCCAAAAACCTTTAAACCACCACTATATCTACCTATATGCGGTATTCTTTTGCTGTTCTAAGAAAATTTGAATGTGCCATCTCTAATTTTCAAAAATAAACTTCTCTTTTGTGTGTTTGTTTCGCTCGCGGAGCGGTGAGGGGTGGCTAATATTTTCGATGCTAGATGTGTTATTATCAAGATGAGTGTCTATTCACTTGTCATTGCACGAGAGTAAGGCAAAGGTATTAGGGATGCCCAGTCCCGAAATGCAAAAAAAATGAATTTACTTTATGTTGTCAAATAATAAATTCCTTGGGAAGTGTTGGTATGGAGGGCACCCGTGGATACGTTTAGCCATGGAAAGTGAAAGTATGGTGGATAAAGGAATAAACTTTATTTTCTGTTTGGGAACCGCCTATGATATATCTAAGCATGGAAAGTATTGGGAACTCTAAGTCGTTTTCGTTGCTGGGATGGATACACCTCCCAAAATGTTTTTATCTCTAAGTTTTTCGCTTTGAGCTCTGGCACCTCTACAAATCCCTACTTCACTCTGCGAAGGGCCTTTCTTTTATTTTATGCAATTTTTTTGAATTTGAGTCTCCATCTTCTTTTATAAAAGCACCAACTAGGAGACAATATGATCGTACTTGAGTATTGGACATAGCTAATATGCGAGTGTGTTTAATGAATGGATCAATGGTTGAGCATGATGGGCTAGGGATAGCTTACTTTAGCGTTGAAATTTTGAAAGACATGGTTGCTTGTTGATATGCTTGAGGATTTAAATTATCATGTCAAAACTAGACTATTGCTATGAACAATATAACCGTCCAAATGTCCATGCTATAAAGAAAGAAATATGATATGACATGTTAGGCGACATTCCACATCAAAAATTCTGTTTTTATCACTTCCCCACTCGAGGACGAGTAGGAGTTAAGCTTGGGGATACTGATACATCTCCAACGTATCTATAATTTTTAATTGTTTCATGTTGTTATATTATCAATCTTGGATGTTTTATAATAATTTTATATCATTGTTTGGTACTAATCTATTGACATAGTGCCAAGTGCCAGTTGTTGTTTTTCCAAGTTTTTTACACAATATCAAACGGAGTCCAAATGCCACGAAACTTTACGGAGAATTTTTATGGGCCAAAGGAACACAACGGGCCCTGGCTGCGCCTGGGGGGTGCCCCGGGGGAGGCTCATGTAACGCCCCGGATGTAACATTTCATAATTGTAAGTCCAACTCTTACCATTTCTGGCTATATGATATGTTATTTCCTTCGTGGTTGGGTTTTGTCCTCACTTTTGCATTTTTTTTCATGTCATGCATTTCATCTCATGTCATCATGTCCATCTCATTTGCATTCGTGTTCGTCTCATGCATCCGGTCCTTTTCCCCGTTGTCCGTTTCAGAATCCAACACTCACACATGCACCCGTTGCACCTCTCAAATCTCGTTTCGTGAGCAGGAGAAAAAAATTCGGAATGGGCCGAGATTTGTCGAGTGGCCTTGGTACATCACCGGTAGGCCGCCTGTCAAAGTTCGTTCCATTTGGAGGTCGTTTGATGCCCCAACGGTTAACCGGGTAACCGCAAAACCCCTCTCTCATTGCAGCCCAACACCCCTCCAAAACAGCCCACTAGCCCATCTAAACCCCCTCCATGCTATCCGTCATTGGATCATGGTCGTGTGGGCAAAAAACTGCACCTCATTTGGACTCTTCTAGCTCCCCCTACCTGTATATATGTCTCTCCCCCCGAAATTTGCGTCCAAACCCTAGCTCCACCTCCCCCATCCGTGTCGGACACGTCCGGACGGCGCCGGACGTGTCCGCCGCCGTGCCCGGACCAACCCGCGCCCGATACGTGTCCACCCGTACTCCACCGCTGTCGCGGCCCGCCGA
The DNA here is from genome assembly GCF_002162155.2 of Triticum dicoccoides. NCBI lineage: Eukaryota > Viridiplantae > Streptophyta > Magnoliopsida > Poales > Poaceae > Triticum > Triticum dicoccoides. The sequence goes on from NC_041386.1 coordinate 45,361,215, forward strand.
GGCCCGCGGACGCCCCCTGGCCCGCTTCGTCCACCGCCGCCTCCCCGCGCTCGCTCAGCCGCACCTCCGCCCGGACTCGTTGCTTTGCTGCACCGCCGCCGCTTCGGCCTCGCCGGCCGCCACCCGCCGAGCTCCGGTGCCGCGCTGCCCACGCCTGCGCCGCCATTTACCGTGCCGCCCTGCGCACCGCCCATTGCTACCGTCCAGCGCCTCCCATCGTCGGCGCCCCTCCTCCCCGACCCTCCTCGTCGCCGGCCAGCCCCTGCTCGCCGGAGCCGGGCAGCCACCATCGCCGAATCTGATCCACCGCCGCCTCGGGTTCCGTGAAAACCCTAGATCTGAGGTTGACCTCTTGTTTTTCGTCTAAGTCCCAAAATATTCTACTTCATGTGCACGTCTTTGTCATGCCATATCTCCATGCCCGTGGCTCCGATTTGCGTATATGATATATCAAAATGTTCGTCTCGTGATGCTCTTCATGTTAGTTCATTTGCATGCATGTTGCTGTCCATATTGATGCCTTAATCTTCGTTGGAAAAGTGCTATATGATGTTGTCTGCTGGAATTCATCATAACCTATCATTTTCATTGCATTTTTGTATGTGCACCCTTTGAGCATCATGTCTACATGTTTTAGGAGCACCTTCATTCCATCTTTACAGAGGTGCAAGCTTGCATTTTTATGAGCTCTGTGGTGACTAGCACAAGTATACAAAGCAGGCCACATGATGTTGTTGATTTCAGACACTTAGTATTTTTGCTAAGTCTTTTCTGTTACATTATGTTGCTGTGTTGACTTATTGCCACAAGTATATCCATGCATGTTTTGATGAACTTCAGTAAGGATGTTTTGAAGATATGGTTATGCTCTATCCATTAATGCCTCTGTTCGTAATTATGGAGTAGTGTAGCTTGTCATTACCATGCTCTACTTTTGCTAAATATTGTTGCTTTCAGTTTGTTAACATGAAGTTCATTTTTTCCATGTGTTTTGCTAGTGATCCATGCACCCTATGAACTTGCTCTTGCCATGTTTATCTTCATAAATGTGTCTTCTTACTGTTGGTTACCTTTGGTTGCCATGAAATGCTTTGTGGTGAGTGGCATGAGCTTGCAAAGTTGCTATCATGAATCTGTTTCTGCCATGCTATGTTTTTCTACTAAGTCTGCAACTGTTCATATCACTTGCCATGTTTGCAGTGAGGCTACCATCTTTTCGAAGCATCTTTGGCTAAAGTTCACTAAGGGAGTTTTGTTCTTTGCCTTTAGTACTAGCATGCCATGCTCTTGTTTGCCATGATATGTTCTTGTAGCATGTTGTTTGCTAGCTCTAAACAGTGCTACCTGATGCTGTTTATGCCGTGTTTAGTATTTCCACCAAGTCTGAAACCTGTTTGTCATTTGCATTTTTGCCATGCTGTTTTAGGCTTGTTCTAGTGAGTTCTAGCAGGAGCTCAGTGTTCATAATTTGTAGAGCTTCACTTGTACTTCACTGCCATGTGCTTTGTTGCTAGGTTGGAGTGTTGTAGCATAGTTTCTTGATGCATTTTAAGTGCTATGATGTTGTTAAACGCAATGTTGCATTGTTCTTGTTTTGCTCGTCATTTGCAAACCGTGCATCCGTTTCCGGTGATCCTTATATCGATTTCGACCAAAATTACCCCCTCTTTCCAGTGGCATGCTTGGTTTGCTAAGTTGATGCCATGATCATCCTTTCCCTTCCGGAGTACCCATATACATTGCTCATCATATCTTGCATTCCATGCCATGTCTTGCATCATGTTGCTTGTGCATTGCACCGTGATTATTGTTCTGTTGCTTGTCTTCTTGCTTTGGGTAGAGCCGGGAGACGAGTTCGTGAACGAGGATCCTGTTGAGTATGTTTATGAGGAGCACGCTTTCAACAACTCTGAGAACTTTGCAGGCAAGATGATCATTACCCCCGATATCACTTCTATCTTTGCTTGCTAGTTGTTCGTTCTATCGCTATGTCGTTGTCGGAGTAATTGGACACGGATACCCCAAAAACGGCAAGACGATATTTCAAGACATCGAGGCTAGCAAAGCCCCTCAGTCCGACTGCCGGCTACCGACTACACCAACCTGCTGGCTACCGACTACGCCAACCAGCCGGCTGCCGACTGCGCCAACCAGCCGGCTGCCGCCTGCGCCAACCAGCCGGCTGCCGACTGCGCCAACCAGCCGGCTGCCGACTGTAGCCCGACCCGACACCGACAGGACAACCGTACCCGAGCACTATTCACGTGTCACCCCAGCCATCATGTATAGTGTCACTTGTCCCCTGGCACTATTTATGAAATGACGCAGGGGACAAGCATGACACCCCACCATGCCTTGCCCATGCCACCACTTAGCTTAGATGATATGCTAGCCACACTATATATATGAGCATCCATCCATCCATCCACCACATGCTCACACTCACGCATGGACGCACATGCCCTCACGGCCATGCATGCCATGATACTAGCCGGCCACAAGGCACTCAGGCTACACATATATACGAGATCGGATGCCTTTGGCACTGATCTCAGATACAGCTCCAGGAGCACTTTGTACTGCCCGATGTACACCCCACATATATACTCAAACATGCAGGAGTAGGGGTATTATCTCTCTGGAGAGCCTCGAACCTGGGTAACTAGCGCGTGCTACTCGCATACCCGCTCCCGGGCCTATCGGCAGCAGTCTTACCCTCACACTAAGCCCTTGTGGCATCTGTCGACTCGCAAGCCCCCCGTGAGAATACCACGACAGTTAGCACCCCCTGTGAGAATACCACGACAGTCGTGCTACCTACCACTTGTTTATCATGCCTCCCATATTTCCATGTCAAGCCTCTAACCCACCTTCCTAGCAAACTGTTGTTTGGCTAAGTTACCGCTTTTGCTCAGCCCCTCTTATAGTGTTGCTAGTTGTAGGTGCCTTGCAGGTTGTTCCATGTTGGAACATGGATATGTTGGGATATCACAATATGTCTTATTTAATTAATGCATCTATATACTTGGTAAAGGGTGGAAGGCTAGGCCTTTTGCTTGGTGTTTTGTTCCACTCTTGTCGCCCTAGTTTCCGTCATACCTGTGTTATGTTCCTTGATTTTTGCGACCCTAACATGATGAGGATTTGTGCGCCCCTCTTGATAGTTTCTGTCATACCGGTGTATGTTCCTTGATTTTTGCGTTCCTAACACGATGAGGGTTTGTGGGCCCCTCTTGATAGTTTGCTTTGAATAAAACTCCTCCAGCAAGGCCCAACCTTGGTTTTACCATTTGCATAATAACAACTAAAACTTGCATAGGGATTTTCCGGACCCCGTGGACTTAATCAACCCCCCGGGCCAGTGCTCCTCATGAGTGTTGTTCGAAACTAGAGCACCTTGCGAGATCACCCCTTGGCAACTTGGGTTATGTTGGTACTTGTACGCTAAGAACGAGATCGCGCTACTCCTGTCAGGCTAGGTCGGTGCATTAGGAGGTCTTGCTAGACTAGTTTTACCATTGTCGAAATATCTTGTGCACCGGGATTCCGAGTCTGATTGGAGGGTCCCACGATGGAGGATTGTCTCCGCGGATCGTGAGCTTGTCATGGGCTAAGTTGGGACACCCCTGCAGGGTTTAAACTTTCGAGAGTTGTTCCTGCGGTTATGTGGCAGATGGGATTTTGTTAATATCCGGTTGTAGAGAACTTGACACTTGACTTAATTAAAAGGCACCAACCGTGTGTATAACCGTGATGGTCTCTTTTCGATGAGGTTCAGGAAGAGAACACGGTGGGGTTATGTTTGAACGTAAGTAGTTTAGGATCACCTCTTGATCACTTCTAGTTTACGACCGTTGCATAGTTTCTCATCTTACTCTTGTACTTGTAAGTTAGCCACCATATTTGCTTAGCGCTTGCTGCAGCTCCACCTCATAACCTCATCCTACCCATAAGCTTAAATATTCTTGATCTCGCAGGTTTTGAGATTGCTGAGTCCTCGTGACTCACAGATACTACCAAAATAGTTGCAGGTTCCGATGGTACCGATGCAGGTGACGCAACCGAGCTCAAGTGGGAGTTCGACGAGGACCTTGGCCGTTACTATGTTTCGTTTCCGGATGAGCAGTAGTGGTGCCTAGTTGGGACGATCGGGATTTAGCATTTGGGGTTGTCTTCTTTTCATTTGGATCCGTTCATAGTCGGACTATGTGTGTACTCTGAATGATGTATGAATTATATGATCTTTGTGTGATGTGGCAATTGTAAGCCAACTATTTATTTATCCTTGTTCTTGTACATGGGATTGTGTGAAGATGACCCTTCTTGTGACAAAACCAAAATGTGGTTATGCCTCTAAGTCATGCCTCGACACGTGGGAGATATAGCCGCATCTTGGGCATTACAGCACAACCCACCAGGGCGCGCCAGGAGGACATACATGCCCTGGTGGGTTGTGCCCACCTCGGGTGCCCCCGGACCGCCTCGTGTCGACGAAATATTGATCCAGCCACCGCAGAGTCCAGAACCACCAGATCCAATCTAGACACCATCTCGGATGGGGTTCACCACCTCCATTGGTGCCTCTCTGATGATGCGTGAGTAGTTCTTTGTAGACCTTCGGGTCTGTAGTTAGTAGCTAGATGGCTTCATCTCTCTCTCTTGATTCTCAATACAATGGTCTCTTGGAGATCCATATGATGTAACTTTTTTGCAGTGTGTTTGTTGGGATCCGATGAACTTTGAGTTTATGATCAGATCTATCTTTTTATATCCATGAAAGTATTTGAGTTTCTTTGATCTCTTTTATTCATGATCTCTTATAGCCTCGTGTTTCTTCTCCGATATTTGTGTTTTGTTTGGCCAACTTGATCTATTTATATTGCAATGCGAAGAGGTGCTTTGTAGTGGGTTCGATCTTATGGTGCTTGATCCCAGTGACAGAAGGGGAACCGACACGTATGCATTGTTGCTACTAAGGATAAAACCATGGGGTCTATCTCTACATAGATAGATCTTGTCTACATCATGTCATCGTTCTTACTGCATTACTCCGTTTCTCCATGAACTTAATACAGTAGATGCATGTCGGATAGTAGTCGATGTGTGGAGTAATAGTAGTAGATGCAGGCAGGAGTCGGTCTACTAATCTTGGACGTGATGCCTATGTAGTGATCATCACCTGGATATTGTCATGAGTATTTGAAGTTCTATCAATTTCCCAACAGTAATTTGTTCACCCACCGCTTTGTTATTTTTCTCGAGAGAAGCCACTAGTGAAATCTACGACCCCTGGGTCTCTTTCTCATATTATTTGCCTTTGCGATCTACTTTCATTTGCTTTTATTTTCAGATCTATTAATCCAAAAACCCAAAAATAATTTGTTGCACTTTATTTTATTTGCGAACTATTTAATTCAATCTATTACAACTTTCTCCCGTTAGGCACCAATTTCTGGCACCGTTACCCGAAAGGGATTGACAACCCCTTTACCACGTCGGGTTGCGAGGATTTGTTATCTGTGTGCAGGGGCTATTTACGTTGTGTTGCTTGGTTCTCCTACTGGTTTGGTAACCTTGGTTTCACATCCGAGGGAAATACCTACCGCCGCTGTGCTGCATCATCCCTTCCTCTTTGGGGAAATACCGACGTAGCTTCAAGTGACATCAGTTATGTATAAATAAATAGCCAAAAATTCCTAATCCTACTTCACAGCATATAAACATTGATTTGATGCCAAATTTGTTTTACTATTTGTATAGGTGCTGTCTGACGATGTGGACAACGAGGATGAAGATGGCCAGAGGAGGTACAAGAGGCAAATCCTAAGGGAGCTTTATGCGGCAAAGCATAACAGGCATATTAGGACCTAGTACGGCGGCTATCGATGCCCATTTTTCAACCACAAGCTTCATGATGCGTATCTAAGTGTTCTGGCGCATGCAAGAGGACAGGCCGTTGTCTCCTTCAGGCAGAAGTATTCTTGCAAGGTGGCACACAACACGTATGCCGAGTGCCTGTAGAAGCTTCAGGATCATGCCGGCATGTGAGATCAAACTATGTACGCTTGAGTATGCTTAATGACGGTTGAAGTATGTATTTATGGTTGAACTACGCTTGTGTATGTGTACACTTATTATCTATGTCTGAGTATGTTTAATCTATGTTTACTTATGTCTAACCGTGGGATATGGATGCAATCAGTTCGGTTGATGGAATCTACCTCCGTCTTGGTTTATTGGTCCCCTTTGTAATTTGTGTTAAATTTTGACCAAAGGTTTAACTGACAAAATTTTAGTGCAGGTCAGCAAAAATTATATCGTTGGATGGATATTTGAGCATAGTGTTCAATAATATAATTTTTGGTGACATGCATAAACATTTCTTAGTTAAATATTTGGTCAAAATTTGGTAAAAATTACAAAGGGGACCAATAAACCAGGACGGAGGTAGTACGTCAATCACACACGGTTCCCAAAATTGGAACCGTGTGCAATGACTTTCATTTTGCCTGTTGCGTCAGTCACACGCGGTTGGCTCTAGCAAACCGTCGCCTCCAAAATTCTTTTCGGGACAGAAAACCCTCACCACCCAATTCAAAAAATAAAAAAGAAAACCCTAACCACCCCCACGTCACAAAAACTCTCACCCCGCCCACCACCCCCTCCGGTCCCCATTCACACCTGCACAAGCTCCTCCACGTCTATGCATGACACCGCCTATCGCGGCGATAACCACTTAGCTCGACGCTTGCCGCTGCCAGGCTGCCGGCAAAGCCCACCGCATTTCGCCACTTCCGCTTGCCGCCGCCTATCGCCATCGAGTTTCTCGATGCTGCTCGCACTTGACCCAGCTCCGCTCGGTTGGGGAATCTGCAGTACTGAGGGTTCTTTCTCTTGGTCAACAAGGTAACTAATTTAATGAGATATTATCTCATCTCTTATCCCAATTCATCTGCCTCCTTTAATCACCCGGCCGAAATCGTCGTGAATTCATTTTTATTCGAGCTGATTTGAGGGTTTTCTTGCGTTCATAAAGTGTACAGTGCACGGACACATCAGGACCTTGCGGCCTCTGCCAGACATTCCATCTCACTGTACCAGATGCCTTGTGGATGCACACGGTATGTTCAATCTCACCCTAAATCGGTTGGCATGGCCTACTTTCCTGAACATATTCTAAATATTTCTACATTTGGATAAAAGGTGCCACATGCACCATATACGTCAAAGGGGATTTCCCCCCTCTTCTTTCTATATTAGGCAAATTAATTATGTATTGATCTTTCAATTACTCTCATATTTCCATGACATCATGTTTACCCTATCTATTTAATTATACATTTTTGTCCTTCGATTTCAACTTATGTATAGTTGTTTCAATTTGGGCCCATATTTGCATGTGACCATATTTTCTTTAACAATCCTACCATTTTCTACAGCGCGTCCCTTGCTACGCAATAGAATCTGTAGTACACAATCTTTCCCTTTACATACATCAAGACTGCAGGGAAGTCATTGATACGTCTCCAACGTATCTATACTTTTTGATTGTTCCATGCTGTTATATTATGAATCTTGGATGTTTTATAATCATTTTATATCATTTTTTGGTACTAACCTATTGACATACTTCCAAGTGCTAGTTTCTGTTTTTTCGTGTTTTTTACATCACAGAAAATCAATATCAGACGGAGTCCAAATGCCACGAAACTTTATGGAGAATTTTTATGGGCCAAAAGGAACACAACGGGCCTTGGCTGCGCCTGGCGGGTGCCCTGAGGGGGGACAACCCACCAGGGCGCGCCAGGAGGCCCAGGCGCGCCCTGGTAGGTTGTGTCCACCTCGGGTGCCCCCGGACCGCCTCTTTGCTTTATAAATACCCCCAAAAACCCAGAACCCTAGGGGAGTCGACGAAATATTCATCCAGCTGCCACATAGTCCAGAACCACCTAATCCAATCTAGAAACCATCTCGGATGGGGTTCACCACCTCCATTAGTGCCTCTCCAATGATGCGTGAGTAGTTCTTTGTAGACCTTCGGGTCCATAGTTAGTAGCTAGATGGCTTCATCTCTCTGTCTCTCTTGATTCTCAATACAATGGTCTCTTGGAGATCCATATGATGTAACTCTTTTGCGGTGTGTTTGTTGGGATCGATGAACTTTGAGTTTATTATCAGATCTATCTTTTTATATCCATGAAAGTTATTTGAGTTTGTCTGATCTATTTTCATATATTTGCCTCTAAGTTTCTTTGATATCTTATATGCATGATTGCTTATAGCCTCGTATTTCTTCTCCGATATTTGGGTTTTGTTTGGCCAACTTGATCTATTTATCTTGCAATGGGAAGAGGTGCTTTGTAGTGGGTTCGATCTTAAAGTGCTTGATCCCAGTGACACAAAGGGAAATGACACGTATGTATCGTTGCTACTAAGGATAAAATGATTGGGTCTATCTCTACATAGATAGATCTTGTCTACATCATGTCATCGTTCTTATTGCATTACTCCATTTCTCCATGAACTTAATACACTAGATGCATGCTGGATAGCGGTCGATGTGTGGAGTAATAGTAGTAGATGCAGGCAGGAGTCGGTCTACTAATCTTGGATATGATGCCTATATAATGATCATTGCCTGGATATCGTCGTAATTATTTGAGGTTCTGTCAATTGCCCAACAGTAATTTGTTTACCCGCCGTTTGCTATTTTTCTCGAGAGAAGCCACTAGTGAAACCTACGGCCCTCGGGTCTTCTTGCTACTTTTCTCTTGCATTTATTTTCAGATATTTGCCTTTGAGTTTCTTTGATATCTTCCCATTGCAAGATAAATAGATCAAGTTGGCCAAACAAAAACCAAATACCGGAGAAGAAATACAAGGCTATAAGCAATCATGCATATAAGATATCAAAGAAACTCAAATAACTTTCATGTATATAAAAAGATAGATCTGATCATAAACTCAAAGTTCGTCGATCCCAACAAACACACTGCAAAAGAGTTACATCACATGGATCTCCAAGAGACCATTGTATTGAGAATCAAGAGAGAGAGAGGGATAGAGAGAGAGAGAGAGATGAAGCCATCTAGCTACTAACTACGGACCCGAAGGTCTACAAAGAACTACTCACGCATCATCGGAGAGGCACCAATGGAGGTGGCGAACACCATCCAAGATGGTGTCTAGATTGGATCTGGTTGTTTTGGACTCTGCGGAGCTGGATGAATATTTTGTTGACTCCCCTAGGGTTCTGGTTTTTTTGGGGGTATTTATAGAGCAAAGAGGCGGTCCGGGGGGCACCCAAGGTGGGCACAACCCACTAGGGCGCGCCTGGGCCTCCTGGCGAGCCCTGGTGGGTTGTCCCCTCCTCGGGACTCCCCCCAGGTACAACCAGGGCCCAACATGTTCCTTCTGGTCCATAAAAAATCTCTGTAAAGTTTTGTGGCATTTGGACTCTGTCTCATATTGATTTTCTGCGATGTAAAAACACGGAAAAAACAGGAACTGGCACTTGGCACTATGTCAATAGGTTAGTACCAATAAATGATATAAAATGATTATAAAACATCCAAGATTGATAATATAATAGCATGGGACAATCAAAAATTATAGATACGTTGGAGACGTATCAGTCACTCACAATTGTATACCAGCAATCGTTTGCTCACAACACATATGGCTTGTTAACAGGAATCATCTATGTTGTTATAGGTTTTCCCACATGTTTCCGATTACATACATGTTTGTCGCATATCACACACATCTTGTTATATTGAACCGTTTCTGTTCTCTTGGCTCAAAGCAAACAGTTCACCCGAGTGAACTGCATGCCGTATATCGCACACACCTTGATCTGGCTGGCTGTTTCTTTTGTGTTGCCTAATCACAAACAGTTCATCTAAGTGAACCATATGCTGTATATCGCACACACACCTTCATCTAGCTGCCCATTTGTTTTGTTCCTCCTCATCGCAAACAGTTAATTGAACTGAACTGTATGCCATGCATCGCACACGCAACTAAAATCTGAACCGTGTTTGATGCATCCGCCATCGCAAATGTTTTGCACCTTTTTGACGGTTTTTTACACCAACGTTTGCGATTATTGCATCGCACACAGTTTCATCGAAGGGTCTCTAATCGTAGTATCGCGTTAGCAGCATCCTGCAGTAGTGCCTTTATCGCGTTGGGTGCAAGTTGGTGTTTGTTTGTGCAGGTATTAGGTGACTTGTGTGTTTCTCCTACTGGATTGATACCTTGGTTCTCAAAACTGATGGAAATACTTACTCTACTTTGCTACATCACCCTTTCCTCTTTAAGGGAAAAACTAACACAAGCTCAAGAAGTAGGAGGAAGAATTTCTGGCGTCGTTGCCAGGGAGATCTACGCCAATTCAAGCCATACCAAGTACCCATCATAGACTCTCATCACTTGCATTACATTATTCGCCATTCGCCTCTCATTTTCCTCTCCCCTACTTCTAAAACGATTTCGAAAAGATTTGCCATTTCTTCGCCCTTCTTCCATTTGATCTTTTGTTTGCTTGTGTTACCATGTGCCTTCTTTTTGCTTGCATCTTCGCTTGCTAAAAGTTTATGGATCCTCATCCACTTGCTAATCTTTTTAAGAGATCCAATTATGATGAACCAATTGCTAGTGAGTTTTTTGCACTAGATTATCTTTATGAAGTTTTGCTTAAAATTCATGAATCTAAAAATTGTGAAGAAGAAATTGATGAAGTGATTCACGATAGCTCCTTGAATAAAAAGCATGATTGCAATGGTTTTAATATAAATTCTATTAATGTCAATTATGTTAATGATATGCGAAACCCTAAGCTTGGGGATGCTAATTTTGCTATGTTTACTACTTGTTGCAATGATCATGATTGGGGTGATTCTTCTTATGATCTTCCAAATCTATTTAAGCCCCATAATGAATATGAGATTGATGATATTGTTTGCACTAATATTGAAAGTGGGTTTGGAAGAGTGTCAACTTTAGATCCCACATATTTGGATAATGTTCAATCTTATGAAGTTTTTGGTAAAAGTGGGTTGAGAGAGGTCATGACTTTATTTTATGATAATCCCACTATTTTGGAAGAGTGTCAACTTTGCATGCATGTAGACCATGAAGTGAAAATTTTATGTGATAGTTATATTTTTGAATTTGATTATGATCCTACATGTAATTATTATGAGAGAGGTAAATGTGGTTGTAGAAATTTTCATGTTGCTAAATCACCTCTCGTTATGTTGAGATTGCTATTGTTTCTTTCCACTTCCTTGCATATGCTAGTTTTTTCTTGTCTTGATAATTTGTTTGCTCATAAAATCCCTATACATAGGAAGCATGTTAGACCTAAACTTGTTTGTCACATGTTTTATGATGCTCTCTTTGTGTTTCAATTTCTATCTTTCACGTGAGCATCATTAAAATTATCAATGCCTAGCTAAAAGGCTTTAAAGGAAAGTGCTTGTTGGGAGGCAACCCATTTTTTTGTTTTTACTTATTTTCTGTTTTGCAATAAATATTTCATCTAGCCTCTGGTTAGATGTGGTTTTGTGTTTTCATTAAGATTTGTGCCAAGTAAGACCTTTGGGATAGCTTACGGTGATAGTTGATGTGATCTTGCTGAAAAATAGGAACTTTTGCGCTCAGGAAAACAATTCTAATTTTTAGCAGAAACGTGAAAAATATTGATTCTATTTGAACAAGATTAATATACAAATTTCTTAGGTCGCCCTAATTTGTTTAGAAGTTTTGGCGTTACAGAAGTATTCGAATTATCCAGATTGCTACAGACTATTTTGTTTTTGATAGATTCTGCTTTCTATGTGTTGTTTGCTTATTTTGATGAATCTATGGCTAGTATCGGGGACTATGAACCATGGAAAAGTTGGAATACAGTAGACATTACACCAATATAAATAAATAATGGGTTCACAACAGTACCAAAAGTGGTGATTTATTTTCTTATACTAATGGAGCTTATGAGATTTTCTGTTGAGTTTTGTGTTGTGAAGTTTTCAAGTTTTGGGTAAGGATTTGATGGAATATGGAATAAGGACTGGAAAGAGCCTAAGCTTGGGGATACCCAAGGCACCCCAAGGTAATATTCAAGGACAACCAAGTGCCTAAGCTTGGGGATGCCCCGGAAGGCATCCCTGTTGGGGAACGTAGTATTTCAAAAAAAATTCCTATGATCACGCGAGATCTATCTAGAAGATGCATAGCAACGACAGGGGAGAGTGTGTCTATGTACCCTCGTAGACCGAAAGCGGAAGCATTCAGTAACGCGATTGATGTAGTCGAACGCCTTCGTGATCCAACCGATCAAGTACCAAACGCACGGCACCTCCACGATCTGGACACGTTCAGCTCGGTGATGTCCCTCATACTCTTGATCCAGCTGAGGCCGAGGGTGAGTTCCATCAGCACGACGGCGTGTTGACGGGGATGATGAAGTTACCGACGCGGGGCTTCGCCTGAGCACTACAACAATATGACCGAGGTGGAAAACTATGGAGGGGGGCACCACACACGGCTAAAGATCAACTTGTGTCTCTATGTGGTGCCCCCCTCCCTCATATATAAAGGAGGGGAAGAGGAGGCCGGCCGGCCACAAGGGGCGCGCCCAAGGGGGGAATCCTACTCCAAGTAGGAATAGGTCCCCCCTTTTCCTAGTCCAAGTACGAGAAGGAAGGAGAGGGAGAGGGAGAGGGAAAGAGGGGCCGCGACCCTCCCCTAGTCCTATTTGGACTCCCCTTGGGGGGTGCGCGCCACCTCCTAGCTGCTTCCCTCTCTCTCCCCTAAGGCCCACAAAGGCCCATTACTTCCTCGGGGGGTTCCGGTAACCCCTCCGGCACTCCGGTTTTATCCGAAACCATCCGGAACACTTCCGGTGTTCGAATAACATGGTCCAATATATCAATCTTTATGTCTCGACCATTTTGAGACTCCTCGTCATATCTGTGAACTCATCTGGGACTCCGAACAACCTTCGGTACATCAAATCACACAAGTCATAATACAAATCGTCATCGAACATTAAGCATGCGGACCCTACGTGTTCGAGAACTATGTAGACATGACCGAGACACATCTCCGGTCAATAACCAATAGCAGAACCTGGATGCTCATATTGGCTCCTACATATTCAATGAAGATCTTTATCGGTTAAACCGCATAACAACATACGTTGTTCCCTTTGTCATCGGTATGTTACTTTCCCGAGATTCGATCATCGGTATCATCATACCTAGTTCAATCTCGTCATAGGCAAGTCTCTTTACTCGTTCTGTAATGCATCATCCCGCAACTAACTCATTAGTCACATTGCTTGCAAGGCTTATAGTGATGTGCATTACCGAGAGGGCCCAAAGATACCTCTCCGACAATCAGAGTGACAAATCCTAATCTTGACCTATGTCAGCTCAACAAACACCATCGAAGACACCTGTAGAGCATATTTATAATCACCCAGTTACGTTATGACATTTGATAGCACACTAAGTGTTCCTCCGGTATTCGGGAGTTTCATAATCTCATAGTCATAGTAACATGTATAAGTCATGAAGAAAGCAATAGCAAAAATTAAACGATCATAGTGCTAAGCTAACGGATTGGTCTAGTCCATCACATAATTCTCTAATGATGTGATCCTGTTCATCAAATGACAACACATGTCCATGGCTAGGAAACTTAACCATCTTTGATTAACGAGCTGGTCAAGTAGAGGCATACTAGGGACACTTTGTTTGTTTATGTATTCACACATGTACTAAGTTTCCGGTGAATACAATTGTAGCATGAATAATAAACATTTATCGTGATATAAGGAAATATAAATAACAACTTTATTATTGCCTCTAGGGCATATTTCCTTCAGTCTCCCACTTGCACTAGAGTCAATAATCTAGATTACACAGTAATGATTCTAACATCCATTGAGTCTTGGTGCTGATCATGTGTTGCTCGTGGGAGAGGCTTAGTCAATGGGTCTGCAACATTAAGATCCGTATGTATCTCGCAAATCTCTATGTCTCCCACCTTGACTTGATTGTGGATGGAATTGAAGCGTCTCTGGATGTGTGTGGTTCTCTTGTGAAATCTGGGTTCCTTTGCCAAGGCAATTGCACCAGTATTGTCACAAAATATTTTCATTGGACCTGATGCACTAGGTACTACACCTAGATCGGATATGAACTCCTTCATCTAGAGTCCTTCATTTGCTGCTTCCGAAGCAGTTATGTATTCCACTTCACACGTAGATCCCGCCACGACGCTCTGCTTAGAACTGCACCAATTGACAGCTCCACCATTCAATAAAAATATGTATCAAGTTTGTGGCTTAGAGTCATCTGGATCAGTGTCAAAGCTTGCATCAACGTAACCGTTTATGACAAGCTCTTTGTCACCTCCATAAACGAGAAACATATCCTTAGTCCTTTTTAGGTACTTCAGGATGCTCTTGACCGTTGTCTAGTGATCCACTCCTGGATTACTTTGGTACCTCCCTACTAAACTAATAGCAAGGCACACATCAGGTCTGGTACACAACATTGCATACATGATAGAACCTACGGCTGAGGCATAGGGAATGACTTACTTTTTCTCTCTATCTTCTGCAGTGGTCGGGCATTGAGTCTGACTCAACTTCACACCTTGTAACATAGGCAAGAACCCTTTGTTTGCTTGATCCATTTTAAACTTTTTCAAAACTTTATCAAGGTATGTGCTTTGTGAAAGTCCAATTAAGCGTCTTGATATATCTCTATAGATCTTGATGCCCAATATATAAGCAGCTTCACCGAGGTCTTTTATTGAAAAATTCTTATTCAAGTATACTTTTATGCTATTCAGAAATTCAGTATCATTTCCGATCAACAATATGTCATCCACATATAATATCAGAAATGCTACAGAGCTCCCACTCACTTTCTTGTACATGCAGGCTTCTCCAAAAGTCTGTATAAAACCATATGCTTTGATCACACTATCAAAGCGTATATTCCAACTCCGAGATGCTTGCACCAGTCCATAAATGGATCGCTGGAGCTTGCACACTTTGTTAGCACCTTTTGGATCGACAAAACCTTCCGGTTGCATCATATAAAACTCTTCTTTAAGATATCCATTAAGGAATGTAGTTTTGACATCCATTTGCCAAATTTCATAATCATAAAATGCGGCAATTGCTAACATGATTCAGACGGACTTAAGCTTCGCTACGGGTGAGAAGGTCTCATCGTAGTCAACTCCTTGAACTTGTCGAAAACCTTTCGCAACAAGTCGAGCTTTGTAGATAGTAACGTTACTGTCAGCATCAGTCTTCTTCTTGAAGATCCATTTATTCTCTATGGCTTGCCGATTGAGGGAGTCCTAGATTAGGGGGTCTCCGGACAGCCAGACTATCTCCATTGGCCGGACTGTTAGACTATGAAGATATAAGTTGAAGACTTTGTCTCGTGTCCGGATGGGACTCTACCTGGCGTGGAAGGCAAGCTAGGTGATACGTATATGGATATTTCCTCCTTTGTAACCGACCTTGTGTAACCCTAACCCTCTCCGGTGTCTATATAATCCAAAGGGTTTTAGTCCGTAGGACAACAATCACAACATACAATCATACCGTAGGCTAGCTTCTAGGGTTTAGCCTCTCTGATCTCGTGGTAGATCTACTCTTGTACTACCCATACCATCAATATTAATCAAGCAGGACGTAGGGTTTTACCTCCATCAAGAGGGCCCGAACCTGGGTAAAACTTCGTGTCACCTGCCTCCTGTTACCATCCGGCCTAGACGCACAGTTCGGGACCCCCTACCCGAGATCCGCCGGTTTTGACACCGACATTGGTGCTTTCATTGAGAGTTCCGCTGTGTCGTCGCCATTAGGCTTGATGGCTCCTACTATCATCAATAGCAACGCGGTCTAGGGTGAGACTTTTCTCGCCGGATAGATCTTTGTATTCGGCGGCTTTGCACTGCGGGCTAATTCGCTTGGCCATCTGGAGCAGATTGAAAGCTACGCCCCTGGCCATCAGGTCAGATTTGGAAGTTTGAACTACACAGCCGACATCCGTGGAGACTTGATCTTCGACGGATTCAAGCCATAGCCAGGCACGCCGCACTGTCGTGATGGGTATGACCTAGCTCTGCCGCCGAACAGTACCCAAGAGGCCGCGCCCGCATCAGCTCTGACCCTTAGCTCGGAGCCAACTGCGCCAATCGAGGACGGGTGGTTAGACACTGCCTCAGGTGCTGCAGTCTCAATGACGATCGAGCCAAACACTAGCATAATCCTCTGCGCAGCCCGTGACACCATGGTGTCGGACCCTTTTTCTGACTCCGAACCACCCGCGCCCCTGCCAATCGAATCCGATTGGGCGCCAATTATGGAATTCACCGCCGCAGATATCTTTCAGCACTCGCCCTTTGGCGACATTCTGAATTCACTAAGGTCTCTCTCTTTGTCAGGAGAGCCCTGGCCGGATTATGGCTGAGGGAATCCTGGATTAGGGGGTGTCCGGATGGCCGGACTATACCTTCAGCCAGACTCCTGGACTAGGAAGATATAAGATTGAAGACTTCGTCCCGTGTCCGGGGGGGACTTTCCTTGGCGTGGAAGGCAAGCTTGGCGATACGGATATGTGGATCTCCTACCATTGTAACCGACTTTGTGTAACCCTAACCCTCTCCGGTGTCTATATAAACCGGAGGGTTTTAGTCCGTAGGACAACATACAGAACAACAATCATACCATAGGCTAGCTTCTAGGGTTTAGCCTCTCCGATATCGTGGTAGATCTACTCTTGTACTACCCATATCATCAATATTAATCAAGCAGGACGTAGGGTTTTACCTCCATCAAGAGGGCCCGAACCTGGGTAAAACTTCATGTCCCTTGCCTCGTGTTACCATCCAGCCTAGACGCACAGTTCGGGACCCCCTACCCGAGATCCGCCGGTTTTGACACCGGCATTGGTGCTTTCATTGAGAGTTCCTCTGTGTCATCGCCATCAGGCTTGATGGCTCCTACTATCATCGATAGTGATGCGGTCCAGGGTGAAAATTGTCTCCCCGGACAGATCTCTGTCTTCGGCGGCTTTGCACTGCGGGCTAATTTGCTTGGCCATCTGGAGCAGATCGAAAGCTACGCCCCTGGCCGTTAGGTCAGGTTTGGAAGTTTAAACTACATGGCTGACATCCGCGGGGCCTTGATCTTTGATGGAGTCAAGCCACTGCCGAGCGCGCCGCACTGTCACGACGGGCATGATCTAGCTCTGCCGCCGAACGGTGCCCTGGAGGCCGCACCCGCATCGGCTTCGACCCTTAATTCGGAGCCAACTGCATCGGTCGAGGATGGGTGGTTGGACGCCGCCTCGGGGGCTGTGATCCCAACGACGATCGAGCCGAACACCAGCCCCGCACTCCGCGAGACTCGTGACTCCAAGGAGCCGGACTCCTCCCCGGACTCCAAACCTTCCGCGGCCCTGCCGATCGAATCCGGTTGGGCGCCGATCATGGAGTTTAGCGCCGCGGACATCTTTCAGCACTCGCCCTTCGGCGATATTATGAAATCACTAAAGTCTCTCGCTTTGTCAAGAGAGCCCTGCCCGGATCATGGCCAGCAGGATTGGGATGCGGAAGACGAAGAAATTCGACGCCCACCCACCACTCACTTTGTAGCCACTGTCGACGATTTAACCGACATGCTCGACTTCAACTCTGAAAACATCGACAGTATGGACGACGATGCGGGAGGCGAAGAAGAACCACTGCCCACAGGGCGCTGGACGCCCACCTCATCATCTGACGTATACATGGTGGACGCACCAAAAGATGACGACAAGGAGCGGAAGGACGCACCGAAGGCTTGTTCCCTCGAGAAGCAGTCAAAGCGGCGACGCAAGCGGCGCCCCAAATCCTACCTCGACAGAAATAACGATCACACAGACCCGGCGCTGGAGCAGGGCGAATTGCTGCTGGACAACGGCAATGCGGATAATCAAACCGAACAAACAAATTCTATCAAGGATAATAGTCCGAACGACATAACGCCGGACAGGCACCCGGAGCAGCAGAATGCCCGTAAAAGGCTTGTTGCCACCGCGAGGAGTCTTAAAAAGCAGAAGCAAAGGCTCAAGGCTGCGCAAGACACACTCCAAATCAGATGGAGTAAAATACTCAACACAGCAACGAGGTGCGGCGACAATCGTCCCTCCTAGAGCTACCCAAAGCGGAAGCTGCTACCTGAATTCGATGAGGAGGCCTCAGACCCCCCACAACCAAATATCAAAGCAGCCACCTGGCCGGATAGACGACCCCTCTGCCAACACAGAGTGGCATACAATGCCACTCACAATACAACACGCGACCCATGCGAGGGCTCGCACCCAAAGGACGACGCAACAAGATCCATCTATGGACCACGCAAGCGCGCCCCAGCATACAATGCAACACAACAAATATCCGAACAACGCGGTACACCCAGCTACAGGGGTGCCACACACCCCCTATGTTTCACCGATGAGGTGCTGGACCATGAATTTCTAGAGGGATTCAAATCCGTAAACATAGAGACATACGACGGACCAACAAACCCTGGGGTCTGGATTGAGGACTACATCCTTCATATCCATATGGCTCGAGGAGATGATCTCCACGCCATCAAGTACTTACCCCTCAAGCTCAAAGGGCCAGCTCATCACTGGCTTAAAGGCCTCCCCGAAAGCTCCATTGGAAGTTGGGATGAGCTCGAAGACGCCTTTCGGGAAAATTTTCAAGGGACTTATGTCTGACCTCCGGATGTGGATGATTTGAGTCATATAACTCAACAACCCGGAGAGTCAGCCCGAAAGCTTTGGAACAGGTTTTTTTACTAAAAAGAACCAGATTGTCGACTGTCCGGACGCCGAAGCCTTGACAGCTTTTAAGCATAGCGTCCGTGACGAATGGCTCGCCAGACACCTCGGCCAAAATAAACCGAGAACGATGGCCGCATTAACAAGCCTCATGACCCGCTTTTGCGCGGGTGAGGACAGCTGGCTAGCCAGATGCAGCACTAGCGACCCCAGTACATCTGAAGTTAGAGATGGAAACGGGAAATCACGGCACAACAACAATAACGAACGCCGGAATAAAGAAGACAACACGAAGGGCACGACAGTAAACGCCGGATTCAAAAGCTCTCGGCCAGGTCAGCAAAAGCCGCCCTCTAAAGGCACCAGGGATGAACTGTCCAGCCTCAACAAAATTCTGGAGCAAATATGTCAGATCCATAGTACCCCTGGTAAACCTGCTAATCATACCCACAGAGAATGTTGGGTCTTCAAGCAGTCCGGCAAGCTCAACGCCATACACAAGGTGGAGGATACACCAAGTGAAGACGAGGACGAGCCTCCCAAGCAAGACACTGGGGAACAAAAGAAATTTCCACCGGAAGTCAAAACAGTAAACGTGTTACACGTGATCAAGGGAAAAAACAACACGACACTCCCAGGAAAATATACCCAAGTGCCTGTCACCGCGAAGTCCTGCCACTGGTCGTCTCAACTGATCACTTTCGACCATCGCGATTACTCAGCAAGTATCCGACGTGCAGGATGGGCTGCCCTGGTATTAGACCCAGTAATTGGCGGATATCGCTTCACACGAGTCTTGATGGACGGTGGCAGAAATCTAAACCTAATATATCAGGATACAATCCGCGGGATGGGGTTAGACCCAACAAAAATTTGCCATAGAAATACTACCTTTAAAGGAGTAACGCCAGACCCAGGGGCTCGTTGTACGGGCTCCCTCCTACTACAAGTTATATTCAGCTCCCCCAATAACTTCCATCGCGAGCATTTAACCTTCCACATCGCTTCGTTCCAAAGTGGCTATCAAGCACTGCTCGGACGCGAAGCTTTCGCTCGCTTTAATGCAATACCACACTACGCCTCCCTCACACTCAATATGCCCGGTCCACGTGGCATCATTTCAGTGAACGGAAATATCAAGCGATCTCTGTGTGCCGAAGAGAGTGCGGCTGCCTTGGCAGCCGCACACTAAAGGCGCCCGGACCAGCAAAAGCATCCAATAGGTCGTCAAGACCTCATACACAACTAATCAAGTCCGGCGCCGCTATTTATACCGAATAAATGGTCACACCCCTATTTGTCAATACAAGGGGCTCAACGCGTGCAGACAAGTGGCAATTTTTTCTCATCTTGAATTATACATGGTTTCTTTAAAAACTATCTTTTTGCACGACAACTTTTTCACCTAAATTCCTCTCTTTTACAGACGATCATCGTGCTACACCCGTCTAGGATACGGCACAACGGAGACACAGGCACAGACATGCAGCAGGGACCCACTCCAAGGATTCTTTTTAGATTAAGACCCTGCGTAAACCTTTTTTACTGTCTCTTGTTGATACATGTCCACCGTTGAGAAGGATGCTGACGTCTTGGCATGTGGCCACGCCAGAACAATGCACGTACCTGGACACAAGGGGCTTCTTACAAAGGCCATTATTTAGGCCCAGTTTATACCACAAAGACCGAATACCTTAGGGAGTGTTCGGCGTCGCGAGTTTGGCCCTATATGCATCAGCTCCGAATCATTGTCTTTGGTCAAATGTTGGGTTTGCCCGGCTCCTGTGTTTTGGTGCCTTACGTTCCGCTTTACCGGCTAAGGTAGCACCAGGAGAACTACTGCGACTATGCCCTGGTTCATCCGGACGAGCACCTCAGTAGAGAAAGCCGAAAACTGACTGTCATGATATAGCGTGAGACTGGTCAACCACTCGATGACCTGTTGGAATGTTAGAATTCCTCCGCCTTAACGAAGGGCCATTTTCCGGCCATGCATGTACACACCCCGGGATCGGGAGAGTGCAGAGCCACCAGGGGCTATCTAGTAGCCCCACTGTCAAACTCCTATGGCTAGGTGAAAGTGCTAAAGCATTATAGTTCGGTTGCCTCGCTCGCTCCGCTATCACCTCCTTAATAGGACCAAGACATTGGGTTAAGTGTGAACGCATGTTTTTTGCGAGCACCTCCGCATTATATGCGTGGGGGTTGAAGCCGACAGTTGCAATCTTTCAGGTTATACACATGTATACATAAACGGCCGCCCAAGAGGCATCATATTACTTTCAGGCAAAAGTATAAACATAGCCTTATAAAAATTTATAAAAGCATTTCGCTTACAATGAGATTACATATCACTCAAACATAATATCTTTTGAGCACTGGGTCTCTATCAAACGAGCACCCTTAAGAACTTCTTCTAAGTAGTGCTCAGCAGCCATTCGGCCTATGGCCGAATCCCGCGCTGCAACAGTGGTAGCATCCATCTCCGCCCAATATGCTTTAACACGGGCAAAGGCCATCCGTGAGCCCTCTATGCACGCCGACCTCTTCATCGCATTAATGCGCGGCACCACGTCAAGGAACTGCCGCACCAAGCTGAAATAGTTGTTCGGTTTTGGCCTTTCCGGCCATAGCTGATCCACAACATACCTCATGGCGAGTCCGGACAACCTATTCAGTTTGGCCCATTCGGCTAATTGGTCAGTCAATGAAAGCGGACGCTCGGGAGAATGGAATTGTGTCCAAAACAGCTGGTCCACTTCACGGTCCGTCTTACCCTGGAAGTACTTGGCCGCATCGGCAGCGCTCGCCGCCAAATCCATATACACATCCTCCAAACTCCACAGCCGATCCAGAGGGGCATACCATGGATCTCCGAACTTCCTCCGCAACATAAAGGATTTCCCAGCTACAATATCCCCGGCTTCCTGCAGCTCCTCCTTCTTCGCCCTCATAGTAGAGCGGATGTCTTTTCTCGTCGCAGCAGCCTTCTCAAGGTCCGATGCCTTCGCTAGGTTTTCCTTTTCAAAAACCCGGCAACGGTCGGCGGCGGCTTTTAATTCTATGGCCATCCTGGCCATCTTATCTCGGCTCTCGCCATGCGCGGCCTTCTCGGCTTTCAACTCTTCGGCCGCCTTCAAAGCAGCCGCATTACCAAACCTCGCTTGTTCCTTGGCTCAGGCAAGTTCTGCCTGCAAGGCTTCAACAGTGGCAGCTCCATCTGCAGTCACAACATATTAAAGATACTGGCATCATGCTGCTCTTACTATGTGGCGTTTACCAGATAATGACACTTACCCTGTGCCTCGTCAAGCCTTTTGTTAACAAGCTCGATGTCGGCGTCTGCCGCATCCAACTGCCATTTTAAATGGGCAAACTCGCTAGTCCGGCTAGCCACCGGAGCTTCCATCACCTGCACATAGAGGCAGTATGGTTATTACCTGGGAATATGATCCTCTGTTCGTCGTTGTTTCGGACGACAACCAGAGTCTCAGGGGCTACTATCTACACAGGGCACACCTAGCATGTGCAGGACTATCATACATTATTTTACGTACCTCAAAGCATGTCAGTAGACTCATAAAAGCTTCATGCAATCCGCTTTTGGCGGACGAGATTCTCTCCATCACCGTATTCATCAGCATACGGTGTTCATCTGAGATGGCCGCTCGCCCCACCAACTCCCTTAGAACATCCGATCACACACGAGATGGTGCCGGACTCTTTTGTCTGCTCTCTTCGGGAGCCGGACACTGGGAGCTTCGGGGGTCAATGGGATTATCTTCTGGCCTCACCGGACTCGGAGAGGCCCTCCGCGACGACACTTCAGGGTCGCCCGCTTCCGGAGCGGAGGAGTCCGGAGGAGGCGTTTCGCTCTCCATCATCTCTGGAAGAAGATCCCCCGAAAGACGAGCTCATTTGAGAGGGGCTAACGCCCGAACTGCAAAGATATATGCGGTGGTTATTTTCTCAGAAGAAAAAGATGGCATACATGTACTATTAAAGTATTTCGGGTCACTTACGACTCGCTGGAGAATTGATCCCCCCACGGACTTTGTGCGGCAAAAGCACCCCCCAAGGTAGGACCCTCTGTGGGAGACTTCTTCTCCCGTTTGGAAGCTTCGACTTCTGAATCCCCGGGCGCAGTCCTTTTCCTCCTCCGGTCGTCTTCCTTCATGGAGACGCTCGCTCCCTCGGTTAGAATGGGCAGCGTTGGGGGCCCGCGTCCGCCCGTACTATCCTCCCCAGTATCTTCCTTCAAGGGCTCCGGGCAAGGTGCGACCTGGAGCATCTTTTCCAATACCGGATTGTCCAAACCCTCAGGGAGGGGGGCCGAACACCGAATCAACTTCGCCTTTGTTAGCTAGTCCTGGTCAAAAGGCGGACTCTCAGAAATAACTTCATAACAAATGAGAGATAGTATGTTCGGCCGGAAGATTCCTTACCTATTCGGCGGCGCGGTTACTGCTCAGGCCCACGTCCTCGGTGATTTCCGGACACTCTACCTGAGGTCCGAAGAATGACTTGTACATCTCCTCGTGCGCCAGGCCGAGGAAATTTTGAATGACACGCGGTCCCTCGGGATTGAACTCCCACAAGTGAAGGGGCCGGCGTTTGCAAGGCTGGACTTGACGAACCAGCATAACTTGTATTACCGCAACCAAACTAAAATCTCCATTTAAGAGATCTCGAATGCGGCTTTGCAGTATAGGCACGTCCTTGGCTGGACCCCAGCTCAGACCTCTGCTGATCCATGACATCAGTTGTGGGGGAGGGCCCGAGCGGAAAACAGGGGCGGCCGCCCACTTGGCACTTCTAGGAGCCGTGATGTAGAACCACTCCTGTTGCCACAATTCAGACACCTCCGCACACTGCATGTTGCCCCTCGATCATCTTCGGCTTTACTTCAAAGGTCTTGAGCCACAGGCCAAAGTGAGGGGTAACCCGGAGGAAGGCCTCACACACGACAATAAATGTCATGATATGAAGAAAGGAGTCCGGAGCTAGATCATGGAATTCTAGCCCGTAATAAAACATCAAACCCCTGACGAAAGGATCCAGAGCAAGGCCTAGACCTCGGAGCAAGTGGGAGACGAACACGACATTCTTGTTGGGTTCGGGGGAGGGGACGGCCTGCCCTCGGGCAGGAAGCCGATGCGAAACCTCGGCGGTCAGATATCTGGCCTCCCTCAACTTTTTGATGTCTTCTTCCGTGACGGAGGAAGGCATCCATCGGCCTTGAAGTCTAGATCCGGACATGATTGAAGGTTCGGAGCACCTGACCTGAACTTTGGGTGTTTGAGCTTGAGGTGGGGGAAGGATTCGGTTGAGCACGGGAGGGAAAAAATAAAAGCCTTGTCCCTTTATAAAGAGGGTGAATATCAAGCATCCTCTCCATGGCCGTTTGGACTTGCCTATAGTCTAGGAGTCCTAGAAGCGGTTGGGTTACCCACGCCCATATCGATGAGAATCCCGGAATAAGGGGACACGATCTCTGCTTTAACAAGACGTGCCAAGGAAACTGCCTCGCATGACACGCTGAGGTGGGATAATAAAATGATTCGAATAAAGGCTTGGCCGTGGTGTTGTCATGCTACGGAATACGTCAGCAGATTAGATTGGTGTGAACATTATTCTCTCTATGGCAATATGTGGAAATTTATTTTGCAGAGCCGGACACTATCTTTGTGTTCAAAATCTTCTATGAAGTACTTGGAGGAGGAACCCGCCTTGCAATGCCGAAGATAATCTGCGCGCCGGACTCGTCGTCATTGAAGCATGGTTCAGGGGCTACTGAGGGAGTCCTGGATTAGGGGGTGTCCGGATGGCCGGACTATACCTTCAGCCGGACTCCTGGACTATGAAGATATAAGATTGAAGAATTCGTCCCGTGTCCGGGAGGGACTTTCCTTGGCGTGGAAGGCAAGCTTGGCGATACGGATATGTGGATCTCCTACCATTGTAACCGACTTTGTGTAACCCTAACCCTCTCCGATGTCTATATAAACCGGAGGGTTTTAGTCCGTAGGACAATATACAGAACAACAATCATACCATAGGCTAGCTTCTAGGGTTTAGCCTCTCCGATCTCGTGGTAGATCTACTCTTGTACTACCCATATCATCAATATTAATCAAGCAGGACGTAGGGTTTTACCTCCATCAAGAGGGCCCGAACCTGGGTAAAACTTCGTGTCCCTTGCCTCCTGTTACCATCCAGCCTAGACGCACAGTTCGGGACCCCCTACCCGAGATCCGCCGGTTTTGACACCGACAATGGCCAACAGGATTGGGGTGCGGACGACGAAGAAATTCGACGCCCACCCACCACCCACTATGTAGCCACTGTCGATGATTTAACCGACATGCTCGACTTCGACTCCGAAGACATCGATGGTATGGACGACGATGTAGGAGACGAACATGAACCAACACCTTTAGGGCACTGGAAAGCCACCTCGTCATATGACATATACATGGTGGATACACCCAATGAAGGCAATGGCGACGAGATAGCGGAGGATGACCCCTCCAAGAAGCAACCCAAGCACCGACATCAGCGGCGCCGCTCTAAGTCCCGCCAAAGCAAAAGTGGTGATACCGACACAGGAGATAATAATACTCCGGACAGTGCCGAAGACAACAACAATCCCCTCCAGCAAGACTTAGAGCAGGAGGATGAAGGAGCCAGCTCTCCTGAGAGAGCGGCAAATGGAGAGGAGGAGGATGACAATTACATCCCCCCCCCTCCGAAGACGAGGCAAGCCTCGGCGATGATGAATTCGCCGTCCCAGAGGATCCCGTCGAACAAGAGCGCTTCAAGCGCCGGCTTATGGCCACAGCAAATAGCCTGAAGAAAAAGCAGCAGCAGCTTCAAGCTGATCAAGATCTGCTAGCTGACAAATGGACCGAAGTCCCCGCGGCCGAGGAATATAAACTCGAGCGCCCCTCCAAGAGTTACCCAAGGCGCAGGTTACTACCCTGACTAGAGGAAGAAGCGTATGACACGGCTGATCGGCCACCTCGTGGCCGCGATAGAGAGGCATTCCAGCCAAAAACTCAGCCTCCCCCCAACGCCATTCAAATAAAAAGACATGGGGAGATACGCTAGACATGCGAGACATGTTGGAGGAAAAGGCAAAGCATTCAAGATTGATCTACGGATCACGAGGGCGCACCACTCTGCGAGATGACAACCGTCACGCCGGATACAGTAAAAGCAAACCCGGCCGGGCCGAACACAGTGGGCAAGACCCATTCGAGCCGCGTCGAGATATAGCCCAATACAGAGGCGCCACACACCCCTTATGCTTCACAGACGAAGTAATGGAACATCAGTTCCCAGAAGGTTTCAACCTGTAAACATTGAATCATACGACGGCACAACAGATCCCGCAGTATGGATTGAGGACTTCCTCCTCCACATCCACATGGCCCGCGGTGATGACTTACACGCCATCAAATACCTCCCACTAAAGCTCAAAGGACCAGCGCGGCATTGGCTTAACAGCTTGCCAGCAGACTCCATTAGCTGTTGGGAAGATCTGGAAGCCGCATTCCTTGACAAATTTCAGGGCACTTATGTGCGACCACCAGACGCCGATGATTTGAGCCACATAATTCAGCGGCCAAAAGAGTCGGCCAGGCAATTCTGGACTTGGTTCCTTACAAAGAAAAATCAAATCATCGACTGTCCGGATGCGGAGGCCTTAGTGGCTTTCATGCACAACATCCGAGACGAGTGGCTAGCCCGGCACCTTGGTCAGGAAAAGCCGAAATCTATGGCAGCTCTCACGACGCTCATGACCCGCTTTTGTGCGGGAGAAGACAGCTGGCTGGCTCGCAGTAATAACCTCTCAAAAAACCATGGTACCTTAGATACCAAGGACAGCAATAGTAGGTCACGTCGCAACAAGCATAAGCACCGCATTAACAGCGAAAATACTGAGGATACGGCAGTCAATGCCGGATTCAAAGGCTCTAAACCCGTTCAGTGGAAAAAGCCATTCAAACAAAGTACGCCGGGTCCGTCCAGCTTGGACCGTATACTCAATCGCTCGTGTCAAATACACGGCACCCCAGACAAGCTAGCCAATCACACCAACAAGGATTGTTGGGTGTTCAAGCAGGCCGGCAAGTTAATTGCCGAAAACAAGGACAAGGGGCCGCATAGCGATGACGAGGAGGAACCCCGACAGCCGCACACTAGAGGACAGAAGAGGTTTCCCCCGCAAGTGCGGACGGTGAACATGATATACGCAACCCACATCCCTAAGAGGGAGCGGAAGCGTGCGCTCAGGGACGTATATGCGTTGGAGCCAGTCGCCCCAAAGTTCAACCCTTAGTCCTCCTGCCCGATCACCTTCGATCGCAGGGACCACCCCACTAGTATCCATCATGGCGGATTTGCCGCACTGGTCCTAGACCCAATCATCGACGGATTTCACCTCACTCGAGTCCTTATGGACGGTGGCAGCAGCCTGAACCTGCTTTATCAGGACACAGTGCGCAAAATGGGTATAGACCCCTCAAGGATCAAACCCACAAAAACGACCTTTAAGGGTGTTATTCCAGGCGTAGAGGCCCATTGCATAGGCTCAATTACACTGGAAGTGGTCTTCGGATCCCCGGATAACTTCTGAAGCGAAGAGTTAATCTTCGATATAGTCCCGTTCCGCAGTGGTTATCACGCGCTGCTTGGGCGAACCACATTTGCTAGATTCAATGCGGTACCGCATTATGCATACCTCAAGCTCAAGATGCTAGGACTCCGCAGAGTTATTACAGTCAATGGAAACACAGAGCGCTCCCTCCGAATAGAGGAGCACACCACGGCCCTCGCAGCAGAAGCGCAAAGCAGCCTCTCAAGGCAATCAACCAGTTCGGCGTTTCAAAGCCCGGACACCTTCAAGCGCGCTCGAGGCAATCAGCAAATAGACCGTCTGGCGCGATCTGAGCTCACGTAGCAATACGGCGGCCACCCCAATCCCAGCCCAATGGTGATATTCGTGCCGCGCGTACATAATTACGCATTAAAAATACCGTGGGCACAGGTGGGGAGGGGGGGCACAACTGCGGCACGCCCCAAAACGCAGCCTAAACCGCACTAGGGGCTTCCCGTTTGGTTATTTTTTCTTTTTTCAGGACCTTAATCTTTGAAAACACTGACCGGCAGCACTATTGCCGAACACATGATGCAGCAACCAAGGAGGCAGACAGCTACGTTATACAACGGAATTCCTAGGTTGATCTCCGATTTCATATCATCCCTCAGCTCGCCCTTGGAAGGGACTTAGTCCTACTTTTTGCTTATCGCACTATCCGTATCACTCTGCTTTAACGCAGCTTTTTAATAAACAATGCATTACATTACGACCATTATTGCATTTTTTATATATATATGTGTGTTCATTAACAACGCCTTGCAACCGTACACTTTGGTACGGCCAATACACTAGGGGCTCACGTACCCCACAATGCGGTGTGAAAAGTCCGAACACTTTCACAAGTGCGGCACCCCGAACTTATAGCATTATATGCATCAGCTCCGAATCATGTCTTTGGTCAAATGTTGGGTTTGCCCGGCTCCTATGTTTTGGTACCTTACGTTCCGCTCTATCGGCTAAGGTAGCGCTAGGAGAACTACTGCAATTGTGCCCCGGTTCTGCCGGGCTGAGCACCTCAGTAGAGAAAGCTAAAACTGACTGTCATGATAAGGCGAGAGACTAGTCGCTGTTCGGCGAGGTTTTTTGAGTCCCTAAAGACTTATGCCGCTTAGGGCGAGGGGCCGGCCCTGTCCGGCTTAAAGGCGTGTATCACGCCCCGAATTTGGGCTTCCGAATACCAGGGGCTTCGCCGAAATTTAAAATTATAGAATTCTATGGCTAAGTAAGAGTGATAAAGCAATATTAGTCCGGTTGCCTTGTTCGTTGTGCTGAGCACCTCCCTCGAAGGACCCAAATATGGGAACAAGAGTGCTCAGGTTTATCCCGAACACCCCAGCACTAGCGGCATGGGGGTAGAAGCCGAGGACTAGCCATCTCTCAGATTGGATAAACAGCCAAACAGAAGGTAATATTTTAAATTCAAACAAGCATTGCATGGCGCATATGAAACAAGTTTTCATAAATATAGGATAAAACGAGCAAGTTTACTCAAATATTACATCTTTCGAACACTCATCCGCGATAAGACGGGCACCCGGCAAAACACCCTCGTAATACATCTCGGGGTGGCGGTGCTCCTTGCCCTCCGGTGGCCCCTCCTTGATCAGCTTCACGGCATCTAGCTTGACCCACTGCATTTTTACATGGGCGTGCACCTTCAATGCAGACGGATCGCTTGACGACCTCCAGCCGTGGGCAGGCATCCACAAGCCACCTGACCAGGCCGAAGAAGCTGTTCGGAAGGGCGTCGCCAGGCCACATCCGGACTATAAAGCCCTTCATGGCCTGATCGGCCGCCTTATGTAGCTCAACCATCTGCTTCAGCTGGTCGCTCATCGGCACCGGATGTTCGGCCTCAGCATACTGAGACAAGAACAACTTCTCCGTCGAGCTTCCGTCCTCGGCCTGGTAAAATTGTGCGGCATCGGACACACTGCGGGGAAATCTGCGAATGCTCCTAAAGAGCTTCGGATCTGGGTAAGTAATCGGTAATATACTTTTACATGCTTGCTTTGCATATAGAAAGCCTTACCCGTCGCTATCTTCTTCATCGCGTCAATCTCCTGGAGGGCCTTCTAGGCCTCGGCCTTGGCACTCTTTGCACTCTGAAGGGCCGCGGCAAGCTTAGCCTCTCGCGTCTTCGAGTCAAGCTCCAACGCCTCGTGCTTTGTCACGAGAGCCTGGAGCTCTTGCTGCACCTCGCCCAGCCGAGCCTCGTGCTTCTCTCGCTCGGTGCGCTCCTTGCTCGCTGTATCTTCAGCCTTGGTTAGCGCTTGCTTCAGGGTCGCCACCTCGGTCGTGGCCCCTGGCAAACATACAACGATCCTATCATTTTGGAATCGCGTCCTTTTTATATATACATATCTATAGACGGGGTATTACTTACCCTTGTTCTCCTCGAGCTGCCTCTTGGCAAGGTCGAGCTCTTTCTTGGACCTCTCGAGGTCCTGCTTCAGTACGGTGACCTCCGCAGTTAGTGCAGCGGACGCCAGCAGCGAAGCCTGCATATGCATATTGACATACTTATATTAGACTCCTGCGATATTATTTGATCCCCTCTCCGGCTTTTCTTTGTGAACACCGAACAAAGCATCGGGGGCTACTGTCTATGCGATAATATTTATACTACATTTTAAACACACTTACCTCAAAGCCTGTTAGAAGGCTGGCACAGGCTTCACTCAATCCTCTCTTGGCAGACTGAACCTTCTGGATCACCGCACTCATGATAGTGCGGTGCTCCTCGTCGATGGAAGCGCTGCGAAGCGCTTCCAGCAGATGGTCCGGTGCCTCTGGATGGACAGAGGTCACCGGCACAGGCGTTTTGCCCCCCTTAGAAGGAGGCCGCCTGCCCGAGTCTGGAACCGCTGGAGGGTCCGGCACGGTGTTCGGCTGAGGGTCGAACTCGGAGCTCTCGGGGGCCCCGTCCCAGCGGCTCCCGAAGTCCGGAAGGTCGCCTTGAGGCGCCTCCGAGACTGTCTCCCCTCGATCCGGTGCCTCTTGAGACAACATCTCGGCGTCGTCGGCGAGATGAGGGGAGGCGGCGGTCGGGACTGGATCGCTATCCATGTCCGACGAGCCTAGGGAGCCGTCCGATGATACCTCGATTTTGGCTCGGGGCGGCCTGCACAATTGAGTTCGGCGTTAGGAAAAGTTGTGCAACAAAGGAACCCTATGGGTAACTTTGGTATCTGAATACTTATGATCTCCCCGGGGGCTTGGCCTTGGGCAACCACTCGTCTTCGCTTTCGTCGGCGGCGGTGGAGCTGTCCAGAAGGAGAGTCCTTGCCTTCTTGGACCCTCCGGCCTCCCCAGTTGGGGCGGCCTTCCTTTTCTTGTCTCCCCCAGTCGGTGGGGGAGCATCTTCTTGCTCTTCCTCGTCTTCTAGGGAAGAGTGCATCGCAGAGTCATCGGACGGTGAGTCCGACGACGCCTGGCGTCGGGAAGTCTTTCGGGTTCCCTTGGCCTTCTTGGTCTTCTCCGGCACCTTATAAGGGGCCGGAGTCAGCATCTTCGCCAGAAGAGCGTCAGCGGGGCCTTCGGGCAAAGGAGCTGGACAGTCGATCTGTCTAGCCATCTTCTGCCAGTCCTGTCAAAGGTCCGGGAGTTTAGATCCCGCGTAGAGTCAATCTATATAAAAAATAAGTATCCTGTGAAAGGTAAAGCAGCTTACCGCACTGGCTTGGCGCTTCGCGCTGAATCCGCGATCCTCAATGATAGGGGGAGGGACCTCGGCACTTTTGAACAGCACCCTCCAGGCGTCTTCATGAGTCGTGTAGAAGAGCCTGTTCAGAGTCCGGTGCTGCGCCAGATTGAACTCCCACAATGTGAACTCCCGTTGTTGGCACGGGAGTATTCGGCGAATGAGCATAACCTGGACTATGTTGACAAGCTTGAGCTTCTTGTCCACCATGTTTTGAATACATGTTTGGAGTCCGGTCAGCTCTTTTGAACTACCCCAGGACAGGCCCTTCTCTTTCCAGGAGGTGAGATGCATGGGGATGCCAGATCGGAACTCGGGGGCCGCTACCCATGCGGGGTCGCGCGGCTCGGTGATATAGAACCACCCCGATTGCCACCCCTTTATGGTTTCCGTAAAGGATCCCTCGAGCCATGTTATGTTGGGCATCTTGCTCACCATGGCACCCCCGCACTCCGCCTGGCGGCCGCCCACCACCTTCGGCTTGACGTTGAAGGTCTTCAGCCATAAGCCGAAGTGGGGCTTGATGCGGAGGAAGGCCTCGCACACGACGATAAACGCCAAGATGTTGAGGATGAAGTTCGGGGCCAGATCGTGGAAATCCGGGCTGTAATAAAACATGAGCCCCCGGACGAAGGGATGGAGAGGGAATCCCAGTCCACGGAGGAAATGGGTGAGGAATACCACCCTCTCATCGGGCCTGGGGGTGGGGATGAGCTGCCCCTCATCTGGGAGCCGGTGCGCGATGTCGTCGGGCAGGTATCCGGCTCTCCTCAGTTTCTTGATGTCTCCCTCCGTGACGGAGGAGACCATCCACTTGCCTCCCGCTCTAGACATGGTTGGAGAAGGTTGAGATGCAAGTGAGGACTTGGGCGCTAGAGCTCGAGTGTGCGGGAGCGGATGAGCAAAGGAGGAAGAAGGCGTGGATAGAAAGGTGAATCCTTATCCCTTTATATGGGCGGACGAAACTAAGCGTCCCCACTTGCCTGGTAAAACTCGCTTATCCCCCAAGAGCCGCAATTGATGGCGCGGTTGGGTTACCCACGGCCGTATTGATGAGAATCCCGTAATAAGGGGACACGATCTCTGCTTTGACCAGACGTGTCGAAAAACTGTCTCGCGTTATGTGCGGGGCTGGTTAAAAGAAATGGTTTGAATAATCACTGGGCCATGACGTAACATCATTAGATCTGCAAAAATATTATTCTCTCTACAGTGGAATGTGGAACTTATTTTGCAGGGTTGGACACTATCCTCGTATTCAAATTCTTCTGTGATGTATTCGGAGAAGGAACCCGCCTTGCAATGCCGAAGACAATACTGCGCGCCGGACTCATCGTCATTGAAGCCTGGTTCAGGGGCTACTGAGGGAGTCCTGGATTAGGGGGTCTCCGGACAGCCGGACTATCTCCATTGGCCGGACTGTTAGACTATGAAGATACAAGATTGAAGACTTCGTCTCGTGTCCGGATGGGACTCTACTTGGCGTGGAAGGCAAGCTAGGTGATACGTATATGGATATTTCCTCCATTGTAACCGACCTTGTGTAACCCTAACCCTCTCTGGTGTCTATATAAACCGAAGGGTTTTAGTCCGTAGGACAACAATCACAACATACAATCATACCGTAGGCTAGCTTCTAGGGTTTAGCCTCTCTGATCTCGTGGTAGATCTACTCTTGTACTACCCATACCATCAATATTAATCAAGCAGGACGTAGGGTTTTACCTCCATCAAGAGGGCCCGAACCTGGGTAAAACTTTGTGTCCCCTGCCTCCTATTACCATCCGGCCTAGACGCACATTTCGGTGGCCCCTACTCGAGATCCGCCGGTTTTGACACCGACACCGATCATCGGGCAAGTCAACCAAAGTCCATACTTTGTTCTCATATATGGATCCCATCTCAGATTTCATGGCCGCAAGCCATTTTGTGGAATCTGGGCTCATCATCGCTTCCTCATAGTTCGTAGGTTCGTCATGGTCAAGTAGTATGACTTCCAGAACAGGATTACCGTACCACTCTGGTGCGGATCTTTCTCTGGCTGACCTACGAGGTTTGGTAGTAACTTGATCAGAAGTTTGATGATCATCATCATTAACTTCCTTAATAATTGGTGTAGGAATCACTGGAACTGATTTCTGTGATGAACTACTTTCCAATAAGGGAGACGGTACGGTTACCTCATCAAGTTCTACTTTCCTCCCACTCACTTCTTTCGAGAGAAACTCCTTCTCTAGAAAGGATCCATTCTTAGCAACGAATATCTTGCCTTCAGATCTGTGATAGAAGGTGTACCCAACAGTTTCCTTTGGGTATCCTATGAAGACACATTTCTTCGATTTGGGTTCGAGCTTATCAAGTTGAAGCTTTTTCACATAAGCATCACAAACCCAAACTTTAAGAAACGACAACTTGGGTTTCTTCCAAACCACAGTTCATATGGTGTCATCTCAACGGATTTCGATGGTGCCCTATTTAACATGAATGCAGCCGTCTCTAAAGCATAACCCCAAAATGATAGTGGTAAATCAGTAAGAGACATCATAGATCGCACCATATCTAATAAAGTGCGGTTACGACGTTTGGACACACCATTACGCTGTGGTGTTCTGAAAGTGTGTTATATCGACTAGAGGGGGGGTGAATAGGCTATTTTTATGAAAGTCTTCAAAACGTGGGAGTTTTGAAGACAAACAATAGAAATAAACCTATTACCATGCAGTGGAAGGTAGACTACACTAGGCAAACCATAGTCAAGTATTCAATGAAGTGAAAGCACAATGACCAATAGCAGCTAGGTAGTAAGGATCAGGTAGGAAGATATTATGAAGCCAAACGGAACACGTAGTCAGTCAGTGAAGACAAAAGATAGTGCAATCATACAATGACTTCACAAGGACCAACAGTAAGTAAAGGGAAGGGAAGGATGAAACCAGTGACTCATTGAAGACAATGATTTGTTGGACCCGTTCCAGTTGCTGTGACAATTGTACGTCTGGTTAGGGCGGCTAGGTATTTAAACCTGAGGACACACAGTCCCGGACACCCAGTCCTAAACACGCAGCTCAGGACACCCAGTCCTCACCGTATTCCCCTTGAGCTAAGGTCACACAGACCTCGCCCAATCACTCTGGTAAGTCTTCAAGGTAGACTACCAAACCTTCACAGACTTCGTTCACCGGCGATCCACAATGTCTCTTGGATGCTCAGAACGCGACGCCTAACCAGCTGGAGGATTCACAGTCCTCAAGTGTAATAAGTCTTCAGATCACACAGACAAGAAGACTTAAGTGATGCCTTAACACTCTTTGACTTTGGGTGGTTAGGGCTTTAACCTCGCAAGGAATTCTCTCTCAAAGGCTTCGAGGTGGGTTGCTCTCAAACGACAAAAGCCGTACTCTAACTCTGAGCAGCCAACCGTTTATGGTTGTAGGGGGTGGGCTATTTATAGCCACTGGGAAACCCGACCTGATTTGTCCGAAATGACCCTGGGTCACTAAGGAACTGACACGTGTTCCAACGGTCGGATTTCAAACACACCCGACAACTTTACTTGGGCTACAAGCAAAGCTGACTTGTCCGACTCTGGACAAGATTCACTCTCATAGTCTTCACTCGAAGACATAGGTTTTGGTTAAGCATCACTTCAGTCATTCTGACTAGTTCTCTTGGACCCCACTTAACAGTACGGTGGTTCCTATGACTCAACAAAGAAGAAAAAGAACTATGAAAGACCTAAGTCTTCGAGCTCCATAGGCTTCATGCGATGTCTTGTCTTGTCATAGTCTTCAATGTGAATATCTTCATATACCACCTTTGACATCAATGTCTTCATACATTTTTAGGGGTCATCTCTGGTAGGAAAACTGAATCAATGAGGGACTTCTACCTGTGTTATCCTGCAATTCTCACAAACACATTAGTCCCTCAACTAGTTTTGTCGTCAATACTCCAAAACCAACTAGGGGTGGCACTAGATGCACTTACATGTTCCAGGTGGCGTGAGTTGCGAAACTATTCCACATTGTTTCAAATGAAGACCAAACTCATAACTCAAATATTCACCTCCACGACCAGATCATAGAAACTTAATTTTCTTGTT
This sequence comes from Triticum dicoccoides, assembly GCF_002162155.2. Taxonomy (NCBI): domain Eukaryota; kingdom Viridiplantae; phylum Streptophyta; class Magnoliopsida; order Poales; family Poaceae; genus Triticum; species Triticum dicoccoides. The sequence continues at coordinate 45,396,557 of NC_041386.1, forward strand.
ACGATGATTTTCCACATCACTCTGAAATTCTTTGAACTTTTCAAATGTTTTAGACTTATGTTTCATCAAGTAGATATACCCATATCTGGTGAAAACATCTGTGAAGGTCAGAAAATAACGATACCCGCCACGAGCATCAACACTCATGGGACCGCATACATCAGTATGTATTATTTTCAGTAAGTCTGTTGCTCATTCCATTGTTCTGAAGAACGGAGTCTTACTCATCTTTCCCATGAGGCATGGTTCGCAAGCATCAAGTGATTCATAATCAAGTGATTCCAAAAACCCATCAGAATGGATTTCTTCATGCGCTTTACACCAATATGACCTAAACGGTAGTGCCACAAATAAGTTGCACTATCATTATTAAACTTATATCTTTTGGCTTCAATACTATGAATATGTGTATCACTATGGAATAAAAGACTGTGGGGCTATGCCTTGCAGTAGTTAGTCAAAAAAATATGTGTATCACTAGCATCGAGATTCAATAAAAATAGAGCACTCATCAAGGGTGCATGACCATAAAAGATATTACTCATATAAATAGAACGACCATTATTCTCTGATTTAAATGAATAATTGTCTCGCATCATACAAGATCCGGATATAATGTTCATGCTTAACACTGGCACCAAATAACAATTATTTAGGTCTAATACTAATCCCGAAGGTAGATGTAGAGGTAGCGTGTCGACCGCGATCACATCGACTTTGGAACCATTTCCCACGTGCATCGTAACCTCATTCTTAGCCAATCTTCGCTTAATCCGTAGCCCATGTTTCGAGTTGCAAATATGAGAAACAGAACCAGTATCAAATACCCAGGTGCTACTGCGAGCATTAGTAAGGTACACATCAATAACATGTATATCAAATATACCTTTCACTTTGACATCCTTCTTATCCGCCAAATACTTGGGGCCGTTCCGCTTCTAGTTACCAGTCCCTTTGTAGTAGAAGCACTCAGTTTCAGGCTTAGGTCCAGACTTGGGCTTCTTCACTTGAGTAGAAACTTGTTTGCAGTTCTTCTTGAAGTTCTCCTTCTTCCCTTTGCCCTTCTTCTTGAAACTAGTGGTCTTGTTGACCATCAACACTTGATGCTCCTTCTTGATTTCTACCTCCGCAGCTTTTAGCATTGCGAAGAGCTCATGAATTGTCTTATCCATCCCTTGCATATTATAGTTCATCATGAAGCTTTTGTAGCTTGGTGGCAGTGATTGAAGAACTCTATCAATGACACTATCATCAGGAGGATTAACCCCCATTTGAGTGAAGTGGTTGTGGTACCCAGACATTCTGAGTATATGTTCACTGACAGAACTATTCTCCTCCATCTTGCAGCTATAAAACTTATTGGAGACTTCATATCTCTCAATTCGGGCATTTGCTTGAAATATTAACTTCAACTCTGAAAGTGCAACTATCCCTGGTGGTTTTGGTAATTATTAACAACATATAGCTCATTGAGCTAATGCTATTTCAAGGTAAATATTTCAGGAAAGTTCAATGATTGGCATGGCATGGATTAGGATTGTGGACCCCTCAAAATGCTAAGGACACATATTGGCTCAAGCTCAAGACTCTACAGTTTACTTTTAGTGATTGAAGATCACATTGAGTCCATAGGAAAAGCCAATACTATTAGAAGGGGATGATGTGTTGCTTAATGGCTTGCTTGATCAAAGTGCTTAGTGATATGCTCCAAAAACCCTCAACCACTTTCTCATATCCACATATGTCCCAAACCAAAAGTCAAACTCGGCCCCACCAAAATGTTCTATCCGGCGCCACCGAGTTCACTTGACATAGCCACTGCCACAAACCCTAGTCACTTCAGTCTCACCGATAGGGATCTCGGTCTCACCGAGATGGGATTGCAAACTCTCTGTTTCCCTTCATAACGTTTTGGTCCAACCGAGATGACCGACCGGTCCCACCGAGTTCGCAATGCAAACCCTATGTTTCCCTTTCGTATTATTTCGGTCTCACCAAAATGAGCGATTTGGTCCCACCGAGTTTGCCTGACCAACTCTCTATTTAGCTTATTACCAAAATTGGTCCCACCGAGTTTGTGTAATCGGTCTCACCGAGATTACGTTATGCCCTAACCCTAATGAAATTGGTCCCACCGAGTTGACATGTCGGTCCCACCAAAAAGCCTAATGTTCACATTTTGAACTGAATCGGTATGACCGAGTTTTCTGATTCGGTCCCACTGAGTTTGGTAAATTGTGTGTAACGGTTAGGTTTTGTGTGGAGGCTATATATACCCCTCCACCCTTCCTTCATTAGTAAGGAGAGCCATCATAATGTGCCTACACTTTAGCATTCATTTTCTGAGAGAGAACCACCTACTCATGTGTGGAGACAAAGATATTCCATTCCAACCATTTGAATCTTGATCTCTAGCCTTCCCCAAGTTTCTTTCCACTCAAATCATCTTTCCACCAAATCCAAATATGTGAGAGAGATTTGTTGGGGAGACTATCATTTGAAGCACAAGACCAAGGAGTTCATCATCAACACACCATCTATTACCTTTTGGCGAGTGGTGTCTCCTAGATTGGTTAGGTGTCACTTGGGAGCCTCCATCAAGATTGTGGAGTTGAACCAAGGAGTTTGTACGGGCAAGGAGATCGCCTACATCATGAAGATCTACCCTAGTGAGGCAAGTCCTTCGTGGGCGATGGCCATGGTGGGATAGACAAGGTAGCTTCTTCATGGACCCTTCGAGGGTGGAGCCCTCCGTGGACTCGCGCAATCGTTACTCTTAATGGGTTGAAGTCTCCACCAACATGGATGTATGATAGCACCACCTATCGGAACCACGCCAAAAATCTCCGTGTCTACATTGCGTTTGCTCCCTCCAAACTCCTCCCTTTACCTTCATGTGCAATGTTTTACATTCCGCTGCTATACTCTTAGACTTGCACGTGTAGGTTGATTGCTTGACTTGTGCTAAGTTGTTAAAATCTGCCAAGACTTAAAATTGGGAAAAGGCTAGATTTTTATTTGGTAAAGTAGTCTAATCACCCCCCCTCTAGACATACTTTTGATCCTACAAGTGGTATCATAGCTTTGGTCTCCATTTGCCTTGATTTCCATAGCTTTTGGTGATCATAGCCTTGGTTTCACAACCTAGAAGAGTATGGCATCTAGCGAGGGAAATTACCACCGTAGAGGTCCTTACTTTGATGGTACTAATTTTGCTAGTTGGAAGCATAAGATGAAAATGTATATTCTTGGAATAACACCGCCGTTTGGGCGCTATTGTGTGTATTGGCTTGCAAGGTGAATTCATTGATGGGAGATAACCAAACCGTGAAGCTACCACGGAAGAGTTAAAGATGCTACAATATAATGCTCAATCTTGTGATATTCTCTTCAACGGATTGTGCCCCGAAGAATTCAACAAAATCAGCCGTCTTGAGAATGCAAAGGAAATTTGGGATACTTCGATTGATATGCACGAGGGTACCGACTCCGTCAAGGAATCCAAATTGGATGTGCTTGAAAGTCAGGTTGACAAGTTCAAAATGAAGGATGGTGAAGGTGTCGCTGAAATGTACTCTAGGCTCGCTCTCATCACAAATGAGATTGCCGGCTTAGGAAGTGAAGAGATGACCGATAGATTCATCATCAATAAGATCCTAAGAGCCTTGGATGGAAAATATGATACCGTGTGCACATTGATCCAAATGATGCCCAACTACAAAGATCTCAAGCCAACGGAAGTCATTGGAAGAATTGTTGCTCATGAGATGTCACTCAAGGATAAGGAAGAGCTTCACGACAAGTCAAGTGGTGCTTACAAAGCCTCGTGTGATGCTCCTACATCATCAAGTGAGAAACAAACCTTCAATGAAGAATTGAGCCTAATGGTGAAGAACTTCAACAAGTTCTACAAGAGTAGATGCAAGGAAAGGAGTTGCAAGTCAAGGTCCTACAATGACAAAAGATCTTCGAGTCGTGAACGTAATTGTTACAATTGTGGAAGACCCGAACACTACTCCAATGAGTGTATGACTCCCTACAAAAGAAGAGAAGACTCACCCAAAAGGAGAAGTAGAAGAGAAGAATCACCACCTAGAGAGAGAGGAAGTAGAGATGACCGTTATGAATGAAGAACATCATGGAGAAGCAAGGATTTGGAAAGGAAGGACAAATCATCAAGGAGTGATACGTCTCCAACATATCTATATTTTTTTATTGCTCCATGCTATATTATCTACTATTTTGGACATTATTGGGCTTTATTATCCACTTTTATATTATTTTTGGGACTAACCTATTAACCGGAGGCCCAGCCCAGAATTGTTGTTTTTTGCCTGTTTTAGGGTTTTGAAGAAAAGGAATATCAAACGGAGTCCAAACGGAATGAAACCTCCGGGAACGTGATTTTCTCAACGAACAAGACCCAGGAGACTTGGACCCTATGTCAAGACAAAAAACAGGAGGCCAT
>NC_041386.1:45401413-45435528 GCF_002162155.2 Triticum dicoccoides
GTGGGCCCCCTATTGCTCCACCGACGTACTCCTTCCTCCTATATATACCTATGTACCCCCAAACGATCAGATACGGAGCCAAAACCCTAATTCCACCGCCATAACTTTCTGTATCCACGAGATCCCATGTTGGGGCCTATTCTGGAGCTCTGCCGGAGGGGGCATCGATCACGAAGGGCTTCTACATCAACACCACAGCCCCTCTGGTGATGTGTGAGTAGTTCACCTCAGACCTACGGGTCCATAGTTATTAGCTAGATGGCTTCTTCTCTCTTTTTGGATCTCAATACAATGTTCTCCCCCTCTCTTGTGGAGAACTATTCGATGTAATCTTCTTTTTGCGGTGTATTTGTTGAGACCGATGAATTGTGGGTTTATGATCAAGTCTATCTAGGAACAATATTTGAATCTTCTATGAATTCTTTTATGTAGGATTGGTTATCTTTGCAAGTCTTTTTAAATTATCAGTTTGGTTTGGCCTACTAGATTGATCTTTCTTGCAATGGGAGAAGTGCTTAGCTTTGGGTTCAATCTTGCGGTGTCCTTTCCCAGTGACAGTAGGGGCAACAAGGCACATATTGTATTGTTTCCATCGAGGATAACAAGATGGGGTTTTCATCATATTGCATGAGACTATCCCTCTACATCATGTCATCTTGCTTAAGGCATTACTCTGTTTTTAACTTAATACTCTAGATGCATGCTGGATAGCGGTCGATGAGTGGAGTAATAATAGTAGATGCAGGCAGGAGTCGGTCTACTTGTCTCGGACGTGATGCCTATATACATGATCATGCCTAGATATTCTCATAACTATGCTCAATTCTATCAATTGCTCAACAGTAATTTGTTCACCCACCGTAGAATACTTATGCTCTCGAGAGAAGCCACTAGTGAAACCTATGGCCCCCGGGTCTATCTTCATCATATTAATCTCCTACTACTTAGTTATTTCCTTTGCTTTTTTACTTTGCTTTTACTTTACTTTGCATCTTTATCATAAAAATACCAAAAATATTATCTTATCATATCTATCAGATCTCACTCTCGTAAGTGGCCGTGTAGGGATTGACAACCCCTTATCACATTGGTTGCGAGGATTTATTTGTTTTGTGCAGGTGCGAGGGACTGGCGCGTAGCCTCCTACTCGATTGATACCTTGGTTCTCAAAACTGAGGGAAATACTTACGCTACTTTGTGGCATCATCCCTTCCTCTTTGAGGAAAACCAACGCAGTGCTCAAGAGGTAGCAAGAAGGATTTCTGGCGCCGTTGCCGGGGAGGTCTATGCAAAAGTCAACATACCAAGTACCCATCACATACCCTTATCTCCCGCATTACATTATTTGCCATTTGCCTCTTGTTTTCCTCTCCCCCACTTCACCCTTGCTGTTTTATTCGCCCTCTCTCTCTATCCTCCCTCTCTTTCTCTATTTGCCTCTTTTTGCCTGCTTGCTTTTTGTTTGCTTGTGTGTTAGTTTGCTTGCTTGTCACAATGGCTCTACCTAAATTTGGTGATCTTCACCTTAAAATATTAGAAGAGATCGAAAGCAATGTCAGGAGCTTTATGGTTTTGCAATTTGAACATAATAGTTTCTTCAGAAACGAGCTTAAGGAACAGAAAAGTTTTATGAGTTTTATGAATAAAGAGCTTGATGATATGTCTAAAGAATTCGATGGTTTGAGATCCCAAATTGCTTGTCTTGAGAAGTTGACCGCTGAAATTTCGTATAAGCAAGCCACCTTAGTTAATAGGATGGCTGCTAAACCGGATTGCTATGAGAATAAAGATGAAGATCTAAAAGTTATTGATGTGTCCCCTATTAAATCTTTGTTTTGCAATATGAATCTTGATAATGATGGGACGGAATATGATCCACCTTTACCTAGAAGGCGTTCCAAGAATTCGGAATTTTTTGATCTTGATGCTAAAATTGATAAAAGTGGGATGGAAGAACTAAAACCCTAGATGTTGCTAAACCCACTATTATGGATTTCAAGGAATTTAACTATGAAAATTGCTCTTTTATTGATTGTATTTCCTTGTTACAATCCGTGCTAAATTCTCCTCACGCTTATAGTCAAAATAAAGCACTTACTAAACATATCGTTGATGCCTTGATGCAATCTTATGAAGAAAAACTTGAATTGGAAGTTCCTATCCCTAGAAAACTTTATGATGAGTGGGAACCAACTATTAAAATCAAAATTAAGGATCATGAATGTTATGCTTTATGTGATTTGGGTGCTAGTGTTTCCACGATTCCAAAGACTTTGTGTGATTTGTTAGGTTTCCGTGATTTTGATGATTGCTCTCTAAACTTGCACCTTGCGGATTCCACTATTAAGAAACCTATGGTAAGAATTAATGATGTTCTTATTGTTGCAAATAGGAATTATGTGCCCATATATTTTATTGTTCTTGACATAGATTGCAATGCTTCATGTCCTATTATTCTTGGTAGACCTTTCCTTAGAACGATTGGTGCAATTATTGATATGAAGGAAGGAAATATTAGATTCCAATTTCCATTAAGGAAAGGCATGGAACACTTTATAGAAAGAAAATTAAATTACCTTATGAATCTATTATGAGAGCCACTTATGGATTGCCTACCAAAGATGGCAATACCTATATCTATCCTTGCTTGTTATGCCTAGCTAGGGGCGTTAAACAATAGCGCTTGTTGGGAGGCAACCCTATTTTATTTTTATTCCTTGCTTTTTGCTCATGTTTAGTAATAAATAATTTATCTAGCCTCTGTTTTGTGCCAAGTAGAACCGTTGGGAAGACTTGGGGAAAGTCTTGTTACACTTGCTGTAAAAAACAGAAACTTTAGCGCTCATGAGAAATGCTGCCATTTTTATTTGGAAAGTGATATTTAGTTAATTATTTTTGCAGATGATTAATAGATAAATTCCTCACGTCCAGCAATTTATTTTAGAATTTTTGGGGTTCCAGATCTTGCGCTAGCTACAGATTACTACAGACTGTTCTGTTTTTGACAGATTCTGTTTTTCGTGTGTTGTTTGCTTATTTTGATGAATCTATGGCTAGTAAAATAGTTTATAAACCATAGATAAGTTGGAATAAAGTAGGTTTAACACCAATATAAATAAGTACTGAGTTCATTACAGTACCTTGAAGTGGTGTTTTGTTTTCTTTTGCTAATGGAGCTCACGAGATTTTCTACTTTGAGTTTTGTGTTGTGAAGTTTTCAAGTTTTGGGTAAAGATTTGATGGATTATGGAACAAGGAGTGGCAAGATCCTAAGCTTGGGTATGCCCATGGCACCCCCAATATAATCTAAGGACACCTAAAAGCCAAAGCTTGGGGATGCCCCGGAAGGCATCCCCTCTTTCATCTACTTCTATCGGTAACTTTACTTGGAGCTATATTTTTATTCGCCACATGATATGTGTTTTGCTTGGAGCGTCTTGTATGATTTGAGTCTTTAATTTTTAGTTTACCACAATCATCCTTGCTGTACACACCTTTTGAGAGAGCCATACATGATTGGAATTTGTTAGAATACTCTATGTGCTTCACTTATATCTTTTGAGTTATATAGTTTTTCTCTAGTACTTCACTTATATCTTTTAAAGCACGGTGGTGGATTTGTTTTATAGAAACTATTGATCTATCATGCTGCACTTAGATTATTTTGAGAATATTAAATAGCATGGAAATTTGCTTAAAATCCTAATATGCTTGGTATACAAGATTAATAATAAAACTTTCTTATGAGTGTGTTGAATACTATGAGAAGTTTGATGCTTGATAATTGTTTTGAGATATGAAGATGGTGATATTAAAGTTGTGCTAGTTGAGTAGTTGTGAATTTGAAGAATACTTGTGTTAAAGTTTGTGATTCCCGTAGCATGCACGTATGGTGAACCATTAAGTGATGAAGTCAGAGCATGATTTATTTATTGATTGTCTTCCTTATGAGTGGCGGTCGGGGACGAGCGATGGTCTTTTCCTACCAATCTATCCCCCTAGGAGCATGTGTGTAATGCTTTTCTTTGATAACTTGTAGATTTTTTGCAATAAGTATATGATTTCTTTATGACTAATGTTGAGTCCATGGATTATACGCACTCTCACCCTTCCACCATTGCTAGCCTCTCTAATACCACGCACCTTTCACCGATATCATACACCCACCATATACCTTCCTCAAAACAGCCACCATACCTACCTATTATGCCATTCCCATAGCCATTCCGAGATATATTGCCATGCAACTTTCCACCATTCCGTTTATTATGACACACTCCATCATTGTCATATTGCTTAGCATGATCATGTAGTTGACATAGTATTTGTGGCAAAGCCACCGTTCATAATTCTTTCATACATGTCACTCATGAGTCATTGCATATCCCGGTACACCGTCGGAGGCATTCATATAGAGTCATATTTTGTTCTAAGTATCGAGTTGTAATTGTTGAGTTGTAAGAAAATAAAAGTGTGATGATCATCATTATTAGAGCATTGTCCCAGTGAGGAAAGGATGATGGAGACTATGATTCCCCCACAAGTCGGGATGAGACTCTGGATGAAAAATTAAAAAAAAAAGAAAGAAAAGAGGCCATAAAAAAGGAGAAAAGGCCCAAATAAAAAAAGAAAAAATGAGAGAAAAAGAGAGAAGGGGCAATGCTACTATCATTTTACCACACTTATGCTTTAAAGTAGCACCATGATATTCATAGTAGAGAGTCTCTCATTTCGTCACTTTCATATACTAGTGGGAATTTTTCATTATAGAACTAGGCTTCTATATTCCAATGATGGGCTTCCTCAAAATGCCCTAGGTCTTCATGAGCAAGCAAGTTGGATGCACACCCACTTAGTTTCTTTTTGAGCTTTCATATACTTATAGCTCTAGTGCATCTGTTGCATGGCAATCCCTACTCACTCACATTGATATCTATTTATGGGCATCTCCATAGCCCGTTGATACACCTAGTTGATGTGAGACTATCTTCTCCCTTTTTTGTCTTCTCCACAACCACCATTCTATTCCACCTATAGTGCTATATCCATGGCTCACGATCATGTATTGCGTGAAGATTGAAAAAGTTTTGAGAATGTCAAAAGTATGAAACAATTGCTTGGCTTGTCATCAGGGTTGTGCATGATTTAAATACTTTGTGTGGTGAACATAGAGCATAGCCAGACTATATGATTTTGTAGGGATAAGTTTCTTTGGCATTTTATTTTGAGAAGACATGATTGCTTTATTAGTATGCTTGAAGTATTATTATTTTTATGTCAATATGAACTTTTATCTTGAATCTTTCGAATCTGAATATTCATACCACAATTAATAAGAATTACATTAAAATTATGCCAAGTAGCACTCCGCATCAAAAATTCCGTTTTTATCATTTACCTACTCGAGGACGAGCAGGAATTAAGCTTGGGGATGCTTGATATGTCTCCAATGTATCTATAATTTTTGATTGCTCCATGCTATATTATCTACTGTTTTGGACATTATTGGGCTTTATTATCCACTTTTATATTATTTTTGGGACTAACCTATTAACCGGAGGCCCAACCCAGAATTGTTGTTTTTTCCTGTTTTAGGGTTTCAAAGAAAAGGAATATCAAACGGAGTCCAAATGGAATGAAACCTTCGGGAACGTGATTTTCTCAACGAAGAAGACCCAGGAGACTTGGACCCTATGTCAAGACACAAAAGAGGAGGCCACGAGGTAGGGGGACGCGCCTACCCCCCCAGGTGCGCCCTCCACCCTCGTGGCCCCCCTGTTGCTCCACCGACGTACTCCTTCCTCCTATATATACCTACGTACCCCCAAACGATCAGATACGGAGCCAAAACCCTAATTCCACCGCCGTAACTTTCTATATCCACGAGATCCCATCTTGGGGCCTGTTCCGGAGCTCCGCCGGAGGGGGCATCGATCATGGAGGGCTTCTACATCAACACCATAGCCCCTCCGATGAAGTGTGAGTAGTTCACCTTAGACCAACGGGTCCATAGTTATTAACTAGATGGCTTCTTCTCTCTTTTTGGATCCACGCCGGGTTGAAGTCTCCATCAACGTGGATGTATGATAGCACCACCTATCGGAACCACGCCAAAAATCTCCATGTCTATATTGCGTTTGCTCCCTCCAAACTCCTCCCTTTACCTTCATGTGCAATGTTTTACATTCCGCTCCTATACTCTTAGACTTGCATGTGTAGGTTGATTGCTTGACTTGTGCTAAGTTGTTAAAATCTGCCAAGACTTAAAATTGGGAAAAGGCTAGATTTTTATTTGGTCAAGTAGTCTAATCACCCCCCTCTATACATACTTTTGATCCTACAAGTGGTATCATAGCTTTGGTCTCCATTTGCCTTGATTTTCATAGCTTTTGGTGATCATAGCCTTGGTTTCACAACCTAGAAGAGTATGGCATCTAGCGAGGGAAATTACCACCGTAGAGGTCCTTACTTTGATGGTACTAATTTTGCTAGTTGGAAGCATAAGATGAAAATGTATATTCTTGGAATAACACCGCCGTTTGGGCGCTATTGTGTGTATTGGCTTGCAAGGTGAATTCTTTGATGGGAGATAACCAAACCGTGAAGCTACCACGGAAGAGTTAAAGATGCTACAATATAATGCTCAAGCTTGTGATATTCTCTTCAACGGATTGTGCCCCGAAGAATTCAACAAAATCAGCCATCTTGAGAATGCAAAGGAAATTTGGGATACTTTGATTGATATGCACAAGGGTACCGACTCCGTCAAGGAATCCAAATTGGATGTGCTTCAAAGTCAACTTGACAAGTTCAAAATGAAGGATGGTGAAGGTGTCGCTGAAATGTACTCTAGGCTCGCTCTCATCACAAATGAGATTGTCGGCTTAGGAAGTGAAGAGATGACCGATAGATTCATCATCAATAAGATCCTAAGAGCCTTGGATGGAAAATATGATACCGTCTGCACATTGATCCAAATGATGCCCAACTACAAAGATCTCAAGCCAACGGAAGTCATTGGAAGAATTGTTGCTCATGAGATGTCACTCAAGGATAAGGAAGAGCTTCACAACAAGTCAAGTGGTGCTTACAAAGCCTCATGTGATGCCCCTACATCATCAAGTGAGAAACAAGCCTTCAATGAAGAATTGAGCCTAATGGTGAAGAACTTCAACAAGTTCTACAAGAGTAGAAGCAAGGAAAGGAGTTCCAAGTCAAGGTCCTACAATGACAAAAGATCTTCGAGTCGTGAATATAATTGTTACAATTGTGGAAGACCCGGACACTACTCCAATGAGTGTACGGCTCCCTACAAAAGAAGAGAAGACTCGCCCAAAAGGAGAAGTAGAAGAGAAGAATCACCACCTAGAGAGAGAAGTAGAGATGACCGTTATGAACGAAGAACATCATGGAGAAGCTAGGAGTTGGAAAGGAAGGACAAATCATCTAGGAGTGATACGTCTCCAACGTATCTATAATTTTTGATTGCCCCATGCTATATTATCTACTGTTTTGGACATCATTGGGATTTATTATCCACTTTTATATTATTTTTGGGACTAACCTATTAACCGGAGGCCCAGTCTAGAATTGTTGTTTTTTGCCTGTTTTAGGGTTTCGAAGAAAATGAATATCAAACGGAGTCCAAACGGAATGAAACCTTCGGGAACGTGATTTTCTCAACGAACAAGACCCAGGAGACTTGGACCCTACGTCAAGACACAAAAGAGGAGGCCACGAGGTAGGGGGTGCGCCTCCCCGCCAGGCGTGCCCTCCACCCTCGTGGGCCCCCTGTTGCTCCACCGACGTACTCCTTCCTCCTATATATACCTACGTACCCCCAAACGATCAGATACGAAGCCAAAACGCCTAATTCCACCGCCGTAACTTTCTGTATCCACAAGATCCCATCTTGGGGCCTGTTCCAGAGCTCCGCCGGAGGGGGCATCGATCACGGAGGGCTTCTACATCAACACCACAGCCTCTCCGATGAAGTGTGAGTATTTCACCTCAGACCTACGGGTCCATAGTTATTAGCTAGATGGCTTATTCTCTCTTTTTGGATCTCAATACAATGTTCTCCCCCTCTCTTCTGGAGAAATATTCGATGTAATCTTCTTTTTGCGGTGTATTTGTTGAGACCGATGACTTGTGGGTTTATGATCAAGTCTATCTATGAACAATATTTGAATCTTCTCTGAATTCTTTTATGTATGATTGGTTATCTTTGCAAGTCTCTTCGAATTATCAGTTTGGTTTGGCCTACTAGATTGATCTTTATTGCAATGGGAGAAGTGCTTAGCTTTGGGTTCAATCTTGCGGTGTCCTTTCCCAATGACAGTAGGGGCAGCAAGGCACGTATTGTATTGTTTCCATCGAGGATAACAAGATGGGGTTTTCATCATATTGCATGAGTTTATCCCTCTACATCATGTCATCTTGCTTAAGGCGTTACTCTGTTTTTAACTTAATACTCTAGATGCATGCTGGATAGCGGTCGATGAGTGGAGTAATAGTAGTAGATGCAGGCAGGAGTCGGTCTACTTGTCTCGGACGTGATTCCTATATACATGATCATGCCTAGATATTCTCATAACTATGCTAATTCTGTCAATTGCTCAACAGTAATTTGTTCACCCGCCATAGAATACTTATGCTCTCGAGAGAAGCCACTAGTGAAACCTATGGCCCCCAGGTCTATCTTCATAATATTAATCTCCTACTACTTAGTTATTTCCTTTGCTTTTTACTTTGCTTTTACTTTACTTTGCATCTTTATCATAAAAATACCAAAAATATTATCTTATCACATCTATCAGATCTCACTCTCGTAAGTGGCCGTGTAGGGATTGACAACCCCTTATCACGTTGGTGCGAGGATTTATTTGTTTTGTGCAGGTGCAAGGGACTGGCGCGTAGCCTCCTACTGGATTGATACCATGGTCTCAAAACTGAGGGAAATACTTACGCTACTTTGCTGCATCATCCCTTCTTCTTCGGGGAAAACCAACGCAGTGCTCAAGAGGTAGTAAGGAGCTACACAAAACAAAGACATCAAGCTCATGTTGGTGAATGGGTATCTGGCACTGACTCCGACAATCACTCCGAGAGAAGTTATCACTCCGACTACGAATATACTCTAGATGAAGGTGTTGCCAGTCTAGCACTTGTGTCAACCAACTCCTACAACATATTTGACTAACCAAATGAAGGAATTGGAAGATGCTTTATGGCTAAAGGACCAAAGGTATCACACCCCGAGTATGTTGATTTCAATAGTGATGAAGATGATTTGCTAGGTGATGATGATTTACTTGTTGACAACTCTAGTGATGAAAACTATGATGAACTTGCTATTAATCGTGCTAAACAAGATAAAACGAATGACGATGATAAGAAGGAGATTGAGCGTCTAACTAAAGAACTAAACACTCTTAAGTTAGCTCATGAAACTACCTTGGAAGATCATCGAGAACTTTTAAAGACTCATGAGAAGTTATGCTTTGAAAAGGTCAACCTTGAGCATGAGCATGGGTTCTTAAAGGCAATCAATGATGATCTTCGCAAGAAAAGTTCTTCTTACATTGCCAAGCGTTTACTCTTGTCTACTTACATGCCACAAGTTAAATCTAGCAACAAGAGTAAGAAAGATTCTTCTTCTAGTAGTAACCACAATCATGTTAAATCCAATATTGTTGCCTCTAGTAGTTCTCTGATTTCACTAATGATTCTCTTAGCCAAGTTACACTTGAGCAAGAAAGTAGCCTATTGAAGGGAATTATAGAGAAAGGTGTCTACAAGAGTCTTGTCGGAAGTAAGAAATTTGAGGAAATTGTACGCAAGCAAGGAAGGCACCGGAAGAATCAAGGTATTGGTTTTGAACGAAAGTTCAATGCCAATGGAGTTGAGTGGGAAGAAGATCAATACCCCAAGGCGAAGTTTGTTCCTCAACAAGAGAAGTATGATCCTATTTCTTTCCAGGGGACACAAGCCCAAGATGATCTTCCACCACAAGACCACAAGCAAAAAGGCAAGGACAAGCTCCAAGAGGAGATTGATGCATTTGAAGAAGCTCCTAAGGCCTTGGTCAAGTGGGTTCCCAAGACTACATCAAGTTCTACTACATCAAGTACGACTACAACTTCAAGGATTCCCATCAAGATGATGTGGATCCCGAAGAAGAAGAACTAGAAAGTTCTTGAGGGTGACTCCGCCAACATACTTCACTCACATCACTTTGGCGAGAACAAGTGTAAACAACTTACACATCTGGCACTAGTTCAAGGAGTCACAAACCCTATTGTTGGTAAGACAAACCCTAATGCTTTCATGGAAATCATCTTGTGTGTACATCACTCTATGTCTATGGATATCCTTGTTTGTTCCTTGTGGGACTAACTCGTGTAGGTATTGAAAGTGCAACTCACTCCAATGGATTGCTCCAAATGATGTACATTAACATTGAGCATCCACATCTTCAACATCTACATGAAGTCATCATCGACAAAACCCAAGGTTAGTTCATCCCTCTTAGGGGGGATATCACATCTAGGGGAGCTTTACTATAATCAATTGAGCTAAAGCAACTCTAATGGTGTGAACACAACAATGCTTTATGTAAAAGTAGTAACCCCACTTGTGCTTAAACGATGAGTATGACCTATGATCAAATGTTCTCATTTGACTCCTAAGTCAATATACTCATATATAGATGACCTAGTCATTGCCAATTGCTTGATAGATGCTAGAATGTTTGTGCATGTTTTTCCACATATTTCATTTGCCATTTTATTGAGTGAGCATGTTAATTGCATATTTTACTCATTCGAGGACATCTATTTGTTGCCTTGATTGTTTGGATTTTTCTCTTTTGCCAAATGGATGGACAAGAATGCCTAAGAACCACCTCTAGCTATCTATGCTTTTCTTGTCTCAAACTCTATTCATGCTACATCACAAAGTTTGACCAAGTCAGATTCGAACCACTCTGTGTGAGGAGCACTCGGAGTTCCTGATTTGTCATAGGCTTAAACTTCCAAAACCTCTTTGTGCATTTCGGTATGACCGAGTGATGTCTACTACACAACCTTATTCTTGTAGATGTTGTTGGGCCTCCAAGTGCAGAGGTTTGTAGGACAGTAGCAAATTTCCCTCAAGTGGATGACCTAAGGTTTATCAATCCGTAGGAGGCATAGGATGAAGATGGTCTCTCTCAAGCAACCCTGCAACCAAATAACAAAGAGTCTCTTGTGTCCCCAAAACACCCAATACAATGGTAAATTGTATAGGTGCACTAGTTCGGCGAAGAGATGATGATACAAGTGGTATATGGATAGTATATAATGGTTTTTGTAATCTGAAAATATAAAAACAGCAAGGTAACTAATGATAAAAGTGAGCGTAAACGGTATTGCAATGATAGGAAACAAGGCCTAGGGTTCATACTTTCACTAGTGCAAGTTCTCTCAACAATAATAACATAATTGGATCACATAACTATCCCACAACATGCAACAAAGAGTCACTCCAAAGTCACAAATAGCAGAGAACAAACGAAGAGATTATGGTAGGGTACGAAACCACCTTAAAGTTATTCTTTCCAATCAATCCGTTGGGCTATTCCTATAAGTGTCACAAACAGCCCTAGAGTTCATACTAGAATAACACCTTAAGACACAAATCAACCAAAACCCTAATGTCACCTAGATACTCCAATGTCACCTCAAGTATCCGTGGGTATGATTATATGATATGCATCACACAATCTCAGATTCATCTATTCAACCAAGACATAGTCCTCAAAAGAGTGCCCCAAAGTTTCTACCAGAGAGTCAAGACGAAAACATGTGCCAACCCCTATGCATAGGTTCATGGGCAGAACCCGCAAGTTGATCACCAAAACATACATCAAGTGGATCAATAGAATACCCCATTGTCACCACAGGTATCCCACGCAAGACATACATCAAGTGTTCTCAAATCCTTAAAGACTCAATCTGATAAGATAACTTCAAAGGGAAAACTCACTCCATTACAATAGAGTAGAGGGGGGAGAAACGTCATAAGATCAAACTATAATAGCAAAGCTTGCGATACATCAAGATCGTATCACCTCAAGAACACGAGAGAGAGAGAGATCAAACACATAGCTACTGGTACATACCCTCAGCCCTGAGGGAGAACTACTCCCTCCTCGTCATGGAGAGCACCGGGATGATGAAGATGGCCACCGGAGAGGGATTCCCCCCTTCGGCAGGGTGCCAGAACGGGTCTAGATTGGTTTTCGGTGGCTACGGAGGCTTCTGGCAGCGGAACTCCCGATCTATTGTGCTCCCCGAAGTTTTTAGGGTATATGGGTATATATGGGAGGAAGAAGTACGTCAGGGGAGCCACGAGGGGCCCACGAGGGTGGAGCGTGCCCCTGCCTTGTGCCTTCCTCGTTGCTTCCCTTACGTACACCCCAAGTCTTTTGGATTGCTTCCGTTCCAAAAATAAGTTCCGTGAAGTTTCAGGTCAATTGGACTCCGTTTGATTTTCCTTTCCTGCGATACTCTAAAACAAGGAAAAAACAGAAACTGGCACTGGGCTCAGGGTTAATAGGTCAGTCCCAAAAATAATATAAAAGTGTATAATAAAGCCCATAAACATCCAAAACAGATAATATAATAGCATGGAACAATCAAAAATTGTAGATACGTTGGAGACGTATCAGCATCCCAAGCTTAATTCCTGCTCGTCCTCGAGTAGGTGAACGATAAAAACAGAATTTTTGATGCGGAATGCTACCTAACATATTCATCATGTATTTATCTTTATTGTAGCAAGAATATTCAGATCCATAAGATTCAAGACAAAAGTTTAATATTGACATAAAAATAATAATACTTCAAGCGTACTAACTAAGCAATCATGTCTTCTCAAAATAACATGGCCAAAGAAAGTTCATCCCTACAAAATCATATAGTTTGGTCATGCTCCATTTTCATCACACAAGAATGCTCTCATCATGCACAACCCCGATGAAAAGCCAAGAAATTGTTTCATACTTTAGTAATCTCAAACTTTTTTCAACTTTCACGCAATACATGAGCGTGAGCCATGGATATAACACTATGGGTGAAATAGAATATAATGAGGGGGTTATGTGGAGAAGACAAAAAGGAGAAAGTCTTACATCAACGCGGCTAATCAATGGGCTAGGGAGATGCCCATCAATTGATGTCAATGCAAGGAGTAGGGATTGCCATGCAACGGATGCACTAGAGCTATAAATGTATGAAAGCTCAACAAAAGAAACTAAGTGGGTGTGCATCCAACTTGCTTGCTCACGAAGACCTAGGGCACTTGAGGAGGACCATTGTTGGAATATACAAGGAAAGTTCTATAATGAAAAGTTCCCACTAGTATATGAAAGTGACAAAACAAGAGACTCTCTATCATAAAGATCATGGTGCTACTTTGAAGCACAAGTGTGGAAAAAGGATAGTAGCATTGTCCCTTTTATTTTTTTATTTTTTATTTGGCCTTTCCTTTTTTATTTGGCCTTTATTTTTATTTGGCCCCTTTTTTGGACTTTTTTTATTTTTTATTTTTCCTCACTTGGGACAATGCTCTAGAAAATGATGATCATCACACTTCTATTTATTTACAACTCAATGATTACAACTCGATACTAGAACAAAGTATGACTCTATATGAATGCCTCCGGCGGTGTACCGGGATATGCAATGAACCAAGAGTGGCATGTATGAAAGGATTATGAATGGTGGCTTTGCCACAAATACTATGTCAACTACATGATCATGCAAAGCAATATGACAATGATGAACGTGTCATGATAAACGGAACGGTGGAAAGTTGCATGGCAATATATCTTGGAATGGCTATGGGAATGCCATAATAGGTAGGTATGGTGGTTGTTTTGAGGAAGATATAAGGAGGTTTATGTGTGATAGAGCGTATCATATCACGGGGTTTGGATGCACTAGCGAATTTTGCACCAACTCTCAATGTGAGAAAGGGCAATGCACGGTACCGAAGAGGCTAGCAATGATGGAAGGGTAAGGGTGCGTATAATCCATGGACTCAACATTAGTCATAAAGAACTCACATACTTATTGCAAAAATCTACAAGTCATCAAAAACCAAGCATTACGCGCATGCTCCTAGGGGGATAGATTGGTAGGAAAATACCATCGCTCGTCCCCGACCGCCACTCATAAGGAAGACAATCAAATAACACCTCATGTTTCAAATTTGTTACACAATGTTTACCATACGTGCATGCTACGGGACTTGCAAACTTCAACACAAGAATTCCTCAAATTCACAACTACCCAACTAGCACAACTTTGATATCACTATCTCCATATCTCAAAACAATCATCAAGTATCAAACTTCTCTTAGTATTCAATGCACTTATATGAAAGTTTTTATTATATCCCTCTTGGATGCCCATCATATTAGGACTAATTTCATAACCAAAGAAAACTACCATGCTGTTCTAAAGGACTCTCAAAATAATATAATTGAAGCATGAGAGATCAATAATTTCTATAAAATAAAACCACCACCGTGCTCTAAAAGGATATAAGTGAAGCACTAGAGCAAATGACAAACTACTCCGAAAGATATAAGTGAAGATCAATGAGCAGTCGAATAATCATGCAACTATCTTAAGACTCTATAACATTTAAGAATTTCAGATCTTGGTATTTTATTCAGACAGCAAGAAAAGCAAAATGAAATAAACTGACGCTCCAAGCAAAACACATATCATGTGGCGAATAAAAATATAGCTCCAAGTAAAGTTACCGATGAACGAAGACGAAAGAGGGGATGCCTTCCGGCGCATCCCCAAGCTTAGGCTTTTGGTTGTCCTTGAATACTACCTTGGGGTGCCTTGGGAATCCCCAAGCTTAGGCTCCTTGCCACTCCTTATTCCATAGTCCATCGAATCTTTACCCAAAACTTGAAAACTTCACAACACAAAACTTAACAGAAAACTCGTGAGCTCCGTTAGCGAAAGAAAACAAAACACCACTTCAAGGTAATGTAATGAACTCATTCTTTATTTATATTGGTGTTAAACCTACTGTATTCCAACTTCTCTATGGTTTATAAACTCTTTTACTAGCCATAGATTCATCAAAATAAGTAAACAACACATGAAAAAACAGAATCTGTCAAAAACAGAACAGTCTGTAGTAATCTGTAACTAACGCAAACTTCTGGAACCCCACAAATTCTAAAATAAATTGCTGGACGTGAGGAATTTATCTATTAATCATCTGAAAAAGGAATTAACTAAATAGCACTCTCCAATAAAAAACGGCAGCAATTCTCGTGAGCGCTAAAGTTTCTGTTTTTTACAGCAAGATCAACAAGACTTTCCCCAAGTCTTCCCAACGGTTCTACTTGGAACAAACACTAACTAAAACATAAAAACTCAATAATAACAGAGGATAGATGATTAATTTATTACTAAACAGGAACAAAAAGCAAGGAACAAAAATAAAATTGGGTTGCCTCCCAACAAGCGCTATCGTTTAACGCCCCTAGGTAGGCATGATGATTTCAATGATGCTCACATAAAAGATAAGAATTGTAACATAAAGAGAGCATCATGAAGAATATGACTAGAAAATTTAAGTCTAACCCACTTCCTATGCATAGGGATTTTTTTATCAAACAAATTGTGGGAACAATAATCAACTAGCATAGGAAGGTAAAACAAGCATAACTTCAAAACTTTAAGCACATAGAGAGGAAACTTGATATTATTGCAATTCCTACAAACATATGTTCCTCCCACATAATAATTTTTAGTAGCATCATGAATGAATTAAACAATATAGATATCACATAAAGCATTATTTTCATGATGCATAAGCATAGAATTTTTATTACTCTCCACATAAGCAAATTTCTTCTCATGAATAATAGTGGGAGCAAACTCAACAAAATAACTATCATGTGAGGCATAATCCAATTGAAAACTAAAATCATGATGACAAGTTTCATGGATATCATTATTCTTTATAGCATACAAGTCATCACAATAATCATCATAGGTAGCAACTTTGTTCTCATAATCAATTGGAGCCTCTTCCAAAATAGTGGATTCATCACACAATAAAGTCATGACCTCTCCAAATCCACTTTCATCAATATAATCATCATAAATAGGAGGCATGCTTTCATCATAATAAATTTGCTCATCAAAACTTGGGGGACAAAAAATAGCATCTTCATCAAACATAGCTTCCCCAAGCTTGTGGCTTTGCATATCATTAGCATCATGGATATTCAAGGGATTCATACTAACAACATTGCAATCATGCCCATCATTAAAATATTTAGTGCCAAACATTTTAATGCATTCTTCTTCTAACACTTTGGCACAATTTTCCTTTCCATCATACTCACGAAAGATATTAAAAAGATGAAGCGTATGAGGCAAACTCAATTCCATCTTTTTTGTAGTTTTCTTTTATAAACTAAACTAGTGCTAAAACAAGAAACAAAAAGATTCGGTTGCTAGATCTAAATATATAACTTCAAGCACTCACCTCCTCGGCAACGGCGCCAGAAAAGAGCTTGATGTCTACTACACAACCTTCTTCTTGTAGATGTTGTTGGGCCTCCAAGTGCAGAGGTTTGTAGGACAGTAGCAAATTTCCCTCAAGTGGATGACCTAAGGTTTATCAATCCGTAGGAGGCGTAGGATGAAGATGGTCTCTCTCAAGCAACCCTGCAACCAAATCACAAAGAGTCTCTTGTGTCCCCAACACACCCAATACAATGGTAAATTGTATAGGTGCACTAGTTCGGTGAAGAGATGATGATACAAGTGGTATATGGATAGTAGGTAATGGTTTTTGTAATATGAAAATATAAAAACAGCAAGGTAACTAATGATAAAAGTGAGCGTAAATGGTATTGCAATGATAGGAAACAAGGCCTAGGGTTCATACTTTCACTAGTGCAAGTTCTCTCAACAATAATAACATAACTGGATCACATCACTATCCCTCAACATGCAACAAAGAGTCACTCCAAAGTCACTAATAGCGGAGAACAAACGAAGAGATTATGGTAGGGTACGAAACCACCTCAAAGTTATTCTTTCCAATCAATCCGTTGGGCTATTCCTATAAGTGTCACAAACATCCCTAGAGTTCATACTAGAATAACACCTTAAGACACAAATCAACCAAAACCCTAATGTCACCTAGATACTCCAATGTCACCTCAAGTATCCGTGGGTATGATTATACGATATGCATCACACAATCTCAGATTCATCTATTCAACCAACACATAGACCTCAAAGAGTGCCCCAAAGTTTCTACCGGAGAGTCAAGACGAAAACGTGTGCCAACCCCTATGCATAGGTTCATGGGCGGAACCCGCAAGTTGATCACCAAAACATACATCAAGTGGATCAATAGAATACCCCATTGTCACCACAGGTATCCCACGCAAGACATAAATCAAGTGTTCTCAAATCCTTAAAGAATCAATTCGATAAGATAACTTCAAAGGGAAAATTCAATCCATTACAAGAGAGTAGAGGGGGGAGAAACATCATAAGATCCAACTATAATAGCAAAGCCCGCGATACATCAAGATCATATCACCTCAAGAACACGAGAGAGAGAGAGATCAAACACATAGCTACTGGTACATACCCTCAGCCCCGAGGGAGAACTACTTCCTCCTCGTCATGGAGAGCACCGGGATGATGAAGATGGCCACCGAAGAGGGATTCCCCCCTCCGGCAGGGTGCCGGAACGGGTCTAGATTGGTTTTCGGTGGCTACGGAGGCTTCTGGCAGCGGAACTCCTGATCTATTGTGCTCCCCGAAGTTTTTAGGGTATATGGTTATATATGGGAGGAATAAGTACGTCAAGGGAGCCACGAGGGTGGAGGGCATGCCTAGGGGGGATGGGCGCGCCCCCCTACCTCGTGCCTTCCTCGTTTCTTCCCTTACATACACCCCAAGTCTTCTGGATTGCTTCCGTTCCAAAAATAAGTTCCGTGAAGTTTTGGGTCAATTGGACTCTGTTTGATTTTCCTTTTCTGCGATACTCTAAAACAAGGGAAAATAGAAACTGGCACTAGGCTCTGGGTTAATAGGTCCGTCCCAAAAATAATATAAAGTGTATAATAAAGCCCATAAACATCCAAAACAGATAATATAATAGCATGGAACAATCAAAAATTATAGATACGTTGGAGACGTATCACCGAGTCATTCACTTCGGTCACACCGAGTTCACCAAGTTGATCTAGGTTTTCCATCTTGGTGCAACCGATTTGAACTTTTCAGTCACACCGAGTTGCAGTAACCGCTTGTGATTCTGCATCTTGGTGCCACCGAGTTGTTCCACTCGGTCACACCGACAGGGTCGGGATATATATATATATATATATATATATATATATATATATATATATATATATATATATATATCCACGGGTGAGATTTTGGAAATTTCCTCAGAAGCCCTCAGCCCGCGCGTATCCTGCTCTGCCTCCTCGGGTCTCCAGGTTGTCTCCTAGCTGCTAGCGACCTCCCGCCGCTGGTTTCCGTCGCCGTCAACGGAATTCTGCTCCGCCGTTGTCGCCGTAGCGAACTCCCGCCGAACTAGGGTATGGCTTCGATACTTTGTGCTATTTCCTTACTCCGATTCCTAGCACATTGGTTCGCCATGATCTTTTCCACGTATGAAAACAATCTATCCATAGAAAACATCCTTTAGGCTAGGTTTGATTCGAAAATTTAGGGCTAGGTCTCCACCGAACTCATCTCGGACCGACCGAGTGGTAGAAATCAGTCTCACCGATTTGGCTTAGGCCTTTGCACATGTGTTTTTTGGTCTGACCGAAAATTGAAAATCGGTGCGACCGAGTTCAACTCTCTGTGAAAACCTAGCAATCTTGGTGCCACCGAACTGTGACTCGGTCTAACCGAGTTCACTAGTTTAGGTTCCAAAAGTTGCTTCGGTATCACCGAGTTTAACGAATCGGTAGTTCCAAAATGCTTTCTATGGAGAACTAAAACTAAGTTTTTGACTCATCTGTTTTGCAAAACTCTGCACTTTGTGATGCTCATCCATTCTACCTCATCTACATCTATTCACAGGGTTTGTTGTCAGTGTGATTCCCAAGATATCTGACCAAAGTGACAGGCAAAACAGATATGAAGAGCAAATGCAATTGAGTTAGGGCACTAGTCCCTCAAGCACCTCAGATGATGGCAGCAGGAGCACTCCCAGTAATTTTCCTAAGGCAGCCACCAGGTCAAGGAAGAAGAAAACCTCAGATTCTGAAGATGAGGACTATGTGGCCACTTAGGAGGAAGTCAGCTCTAAGAAGAAGGTGCTGAAGAAAGAGTATGGTACTGCTGCAACTACAAAGCCTGGTTTGCACAAGAAGGCCCCTGCCTAGAGGGTTCCAACCTTAAAGGTCAGAGCCTCAACTGCTGAAACCTCTAAGCCAACTAGAGAGGTTGCTGGAGAGGGAAAGAAGAGGAAGGAAAGGTTCAAGAAGACCATTGCCAGAGTTCTTGGTAGATCCTCCATAATGAGAGAGCCAGAAGAAGATGAAGAGGAAGAGGATGCTGCTCCAGCACCCAAGTCTCAGAAGCTCATGGGAGATGCAATCAAGTTAGGGGCTGCAACATCAAAGCCCAAAACTACTCCCAAAGCAACAACTCAAGCTTAGAAGCCTTCTAAACCCAAGAGAAGCACCAGAAACATTCCTGCTGAAGAAAAGAACAAGGCCCCAGTGCCTGAAGCTGAAGAAGAAGATGTAGATGCCCAAGTGCTGAGAAAACTGAAACCAAAGATTCCAGAACACAATGACACTCATCTAGTGGCTGAGGACATGAACATCAGAAAGGATGCAGGATTGAGACTCTGGAGGTGGTCTGGTCCATATGCTATAAGAAGGAGAACTGCAGTGGACTATAGGTTCCACACCAAAGAATAACAAGATTTCTATGAGACCATTCTGCTTGACAAGAAGCCAATTGTCTATGATATGAAATGGGTATATTGGGAATTCATTGATGAGAATGAAGACTTCTTCCCCGGTGTACATGAAATCTTCAAAGCTTGTGGAGTTGATAAGTTTGTGGGATAGAAGCTTACCAAATGGAATGATGAGCTCATTATGCAATTCTACTCCACTGCTCATTTATATCCAGATGGCAGAATCGTGTGGATGTCTGAAGGTACAAGGTACCAATCAACTGTAGATGAGTGGGCCAAGTTGATCAATGCCCCAGAAGAGCAAGAGGATGATTTGGATGTGTATGCCAAAAAGAAGAAAGACCACAACTCAATGGCAAATGTGTACAAGGAGATCCCTGACAAAGCTTTGGAGACACACAAGCTTGGATCTGTGCACTATTTGTTGTCTGGTCTGCCTACCATAAACACCATCTTAAGGCATACTCTGTTACCAAATCTGGAGATCACAAGATGATCAGAGGACATTCCATCAACTTGCTGCAAATCTTTGATGTACCACAAAAAATTCAAGGTCATGAGTCTGATTGTGGAGACAATCAAGAGGACAGCTGCTGACCAGAAAAGATTTTGTGGGTATGCTCCACACATTCAGGTGCTCATCAACTCAAAGATGGGCACAAGTACTTACTTGTTGGACAAGGAGCATTTACCCTTGCACCTAGATTTTGAAGATAACGAAGTTGTGATGAATGAGAATGAACCTTCATCAGCACAAGCACAAGAGAAGAGAGCTAAGGCAAAGGCAGAAAAGGCTGCAAGGATGCCAAGTGCAGAGGAAGCATCTCAGGTATTCTTAAAGAGCAAACAAGATCGGCTAGGCTATCTGATACAGGCAACATTGAGGATTGAGAAGGGCTTGGCCACCCTGACTCAGAATCAGGAGAGCTTGGAAAGGATTGTTGAGACAAAATTCTATGATCTTGACCTCAAGGTGACTGAGATATAGACCGCAGTTGAGAAGATCCAGGAGGAAGCAGAGGAGAAGAGAGGGAAGGCAACTAGAATGCTTTTCAGCGTGTGCTAAGGAGTCAGAGGTCAGTTGCAGTGCCAGTATCAGATACAAGAGCTACTTCATCTGCACCAGCAGCGACAGCTTCAGTGCCACCTCCAGCACCTGCTCCATCAGCTCCAACAACATCAATTGATGCCTTCATCCTTGGAGTTCTCTCTACACCACCTCCCGAAGACCAAGCTTGAGAGACGCATAGCACTATGCATTTTCGAACTTTTTGGTAACTTGTAGCCAAATGGGGAGAAATGTATAGATCATAGGCTTCGGGACAGAGGTTTTCCTTCTTTGTCTCTCTTGTATTTTGGTTGAACTTTATTGTGTGCTTGTTTGATACTTTATGTCTGTGTGAGATACTTGTATGATCATGTGTTTGATCATATGCTACGTTAATGTTTGCTTGGATGACATTATCCTTTATATCCTTATATGATCATTCACTTTGCTTGGTGATTAGTGCATGTTTTAATTCATATCATTTTGAGCGCTCCACCAAGATGTATGTGACATGGAAGAGTGACTCATGATCCTAATCGATTGTGCATTTGCATTCAAAAGCAAATCTTAAATAGTGCACAAATTTAGGGGGAGCTCTTGTTTATCACATACTTCTCAAAGCGAAGATGTATTTGAATCTTATTATCATGGGAAAATTTTGTTTTTGCCACTCTAGATTTTGCCAATTTTTCTTATGCCACTCTAGATTTTGACATTTCACTTTTGCCACTCTTAGCTTTTGACAATTATCACAATTTCCATTCTGTGGAAAAAGCAAAATAATTTTATTTCATTTTTCCACTATTAGCTTTTGACAATTATCACAATTGCTACTCTGAAAATTTTGCTCTTGCCACGGGAATGGCAATTGTGATAATTGTCAAAAACTAAGAGTAGCAAAAGTGAAATGTCAAAATCTGGAGTGGCATAAGGAAAATTGGCAAAATCTAGAGTGGCAAAAACAAAATTTTCCCAATTATCATTTGTCGAAGCTTTGATCTATATGTTGTCACCAAAAAGGGGGAGATTAAAAGTGCAACTATCCCTGGGTGGTTTTGGTAATTATTAACAACATATAGCTCATTGAGCTAATGCTACTTCAAGATAAATATTTCAGGAAAGTTAGATGATTGGCATGGCATGGATTAGGATTGTGTACCCCTCAAAATGCTAAGGACACATGTTGGCTCAAGCTCAAGACTCTACAGTTTAAATTTAGTGATCCAAGATCACACTGAGTCCATAGGAAAAGCCAATACTATTAAAAGGGGATGAGGTGTTGCTTAATGGCTTGCTTGCTCAAAATGCTTAGTGATATGCTCCAAAAACCCTCAACCACTTTCTCATATCCACATATGTCCCAAACCAAAAGTCAAACTCGGCCCCACTGAAATGTTCTATCCGACACCATCGAGTTCACTTGACATAGCCACTGCCACAAACCCTAGTCACTTCGGTCTCACTGATAGGGATCTCGGTCTCACCGAGATGGGATTGCAAACTCTATGTTTCCCTTCGTAACGTTTCGGTCCAACCGAGATGAGCGATCGGTCCCACCGAGTTCCCAATGCAAACTCTCTGTTTCCCTTTCGTAACGTTTCGGTCTCACCGAAATGAGCGATTCGGTCCTATCGAGTTTGCCTGACCAACTCTCTGTTTAGCTTATTACCAAAATCGGTCCCACCGAGTTTGTGTAATCGGTCTCACCGAGATTACGTTATGCCCTAACCCTAATGAAATCGGTCCCACCGAGTTGACATGTGGGTCCCACCGAAAAGCCTAACGTTCACATGTTGAACTGAATCGGTATGACCGAGTTTTCTGATTCGGTCCCACCGAGTTTGGTAAGTTGTGTGTAATGGTTAGATATTGTGTGGAGGCTATATATAGCCCTCCACCCTTCCTTCATTAGTAAGGAGAGCCATCAGAACGTTCCTACACTTCAGCATTCATTTTCTGAGAGAGAACCACCTACTCATGTGTTGAGACTAAGATATTCCATTCCAACCATTTAAATCTTGATCTCTAGCCTTCCCCAAGTTGCTTTCCACTCAAATAATCTTTCCACCAAATCCAAATCTGTGAGAGAGAGTTGAGTGTTGGGGAGACTATCATTTGAAGAACAAGAGCAAGGAGTTCATGATCAACACACCATATATTACCTTTTGGAGAGTGGTGTCTCCTAGATTGGTTAGGTGTCACTTGGGAGCCTCCGTCAAGATTGTGGAGTTGAACCAAGGAGTTTATACGGGCAAGGGGATCGCCTACTTCATGAAGATCTACCCTAGTGAGGCAAGTCCTTCGTGAGCGATGGCCATGGTGGGATAGACAAGGTTGCTTCTTCGTGGACCCTTCGTGGGTGGAGCCCTCATGGACTCGCACAACCGTTACCCTTCGTGGGTTGAAGTCTCCGTCAACATGGATGTACGATAGCACCACCTATCGGAACCACGCCAAAAATCTCCGTGTCAACATTGTGTTTGCTCCCTCCAAACTCCTCCCTTTACCTTCATGTGCAATGTTTTACATTCCGCTGCTATACTCTTAGACTTGCATGTGTAGGTTGATTGCTTGACTTGCGCTAAGTTGTTAAAATCTGCCAAGACTTAAAATTGGGAAAAAGGCTAGATTTTTATTTGGTCAAGTAGTCTAATCACCCCCTATCTAGACATACTTTCGATCTTACAAACTCCTGGAACATCTCATATGTTCCATGACATTCAAAACATTGTTTAAGTCCCGATTCTAACCCGTAAATCATGGCACACTGAACTATCGAGTAGTCATCAGATTTGCTCTGCCAGACGTTCATAACATCTGGTGTTGCTCTTGTAGCGGGCTTTGCACCTAGCGGTGCTTCCAGGATGTAATTCTTCTGTGCAGCAATGAGGATAATCCTCAAGTTACGGACCCAGTCCGTGTAGTTGCTACCATCATCTTTCAACTTAGATTTCTCTAGGAATGCATTGAAATTCAAAGGAACAGTAGCACAGGCCATTTATCTACAACAACATAGACATGCAAAATACTACCAGGTACTAAGTTCATGATAAATTAAAATTAAATTAATCATATTACTTAAGAACTCCCACTTAGATAGACATCCCTCTAGTCATCTAAATGATCACGTGAACCATATCAACTAAACCATGTCCGATCATCACGTGAGATGGAGAAGTTTTCAATGGTGAACATCACTATGTTGATCATATCTGCTATATGATTCAAGCTCGACCTTTCGGTCTCAGTGTTTCGAGGCCATATCTGCATATGCTAGGCTCGTCAAGTTTAACCTGAGTATTTTGCTTGTGCAAAACTGGCTTGCACCCGTTGTATGTGAACATAGACCTTATCACACCCGATCATCATGTGGTGTCTGGGCACGACGAACTGTAGCAATGGTGCATACTCAGGGAGAACACTTATACCTTGAAATTTAGTGAGAGATCATCTTATAATGCTATCGTCGTACTAAGAAAAATAAGATGCATAAAAGATAAACATCACATGCAATCAATATAAGTGATATGATATGGCCATCATCATCGTGTGCCTTTGATCTCCATCTCCAAAGCACCGTCATGATCACCGTCGTCACTGGCTTGACACCTTGATCTCCATTGTAGCATTGTTGCCGTCTCGCCGACTATTGCTTCCACGACTATCGCTACCGATTAGTGATAAAGTACTAAAGCAATTACATGGTGATTGCATTTCATACAATAAAGCGACAACCATATGGCTCCTGCCAGTTGCCAATAACTTTGTTACAAAACATGATCATCTCATACAACAATTTATATAATCACGTCTTGACCATATCACATCACAACATGCCCTGCAAAAACAAGTTAGACGTCCTCTACTTTGTTGTTGCAAGTTTTACGTGGCTGCTACGGGCTTAGCAAGAACCGTTCTTACCTACGCATCAAAAACCATAACGATTTTTTGTCAAGTGTGTTATTTTAACCTTCAACAAGGATCGGGCATTGAGGGAGTCCTGGATTAGGGGGTGTCCGGATGGCCGGACAATACCTTCAGCTGGACTCCTGGACTATGAAGATACAAGATTGAAGACTTCGTCCCATGTCCGGGAGGGACTTTCCTTGGCGTGGAAGGCAAGCTTGGCGATACGGATATGTGGATCTCCTACCATTGTAACCGACTTTGTGTAACCCTAACCCTCTCCGGTGTCTATATAAACCGGAGGGTTTTAGTCCGTAGGACAACATACACAACAATCATACCATAGGCTAGCTTCTAGGGTTTAGCCTCTCCGATCTCGTGGTAGATCTACTCTTGTACTACCCATATAATCAATATTAATCAAGCAGGACGTAGGGTTTTACCTCCATCAAGAGGGCCTGAACCTGGGTAAAACTTCGTGTCCCTTGCCTCCTGTTACCATCCGGCCTAGACGCACAGTTCGGGACCCCCTACCTGAGATCCGCCGGTTTTGACACCGACATTGGTGCTTCCATTGAGAGTTCCTCTGTGTCGTCGCCGTCAGGCTTGATGGCTCCTACTATCATCAATAGTGATGCGGTCCAGGGTGAAACTTGTCTCCCCGGACAGATCTTTGTCTTTGGTGGCTTTGCACTGCGGGCTAATTTGCTTGGCCATCTGGAGCAGATCGAAAGCTATGCCCCTGGCCGTCAAGTCAGGTTTGGAAGTTTAAACTACACGGCTGACATCCGCGGGGACTTGATCTTCGACAGAGTCGAGCCACTACCGAGCGCGCCGCACTGTCACGACGGTCATGATCTAGCTCTGCCGCCGAACAGTGCCCTGGAGGCCGCTCCCGCATCGGCTTCGACCCTTAATTCGGAGCCAACTGCACCGATCGAGGATGGGTGGTTTGATGCCACCTCGGGGGCTGCGATCCCAACGACGATCGAGCCGAACACCAGCCCCGCACTCCGCGAGACTCGTGACTCCAAGGAGCCGGACTCCTCCCCGGACTCCGAACCTTCCGCGCCCCTGCCGATCAAATCCGATTGGGCGCCGATCATGGAGTTTACCGCCGCGGACATCTTTCAGCACTTGCCCTTCGGTGATATTCTGAAGACACTAAAGTCTCTCTCTTTATCAGGAGAGCCCTGGCAGGACTACGGTCAGTAAGGTTGGGATACGGACGATGAAGAAATTCAAAGCCCACCAACCACCCACTTTGTAGCCACTGTCGACGATTTAACCGACATGCTCGACTTCGACTTAGAAGACATCAACGATATGGACGCCGATGCAGGAGACGATGAAGAACCAGCGCCTATTGGGCCCTGGAAAGCCACCTCGTCATATGACATATACATGGTGGACACCCCAAAAGAAGGAGATGGCGATGGAACAACGGAGGATGACCCCTCCAAGAAACAGCCTAAGCGCCGGTGTCAGCGGCGCCGCTCAAAATCCCGCCAAAGCAAATATGGTGATTCCAGCACGGGAGATAATAATAATCCGGAGAGTGCCGAAGAAAACCCCCTCCAGCAAGATTCAGCACAGGAGGATGGAGAAGCCAGCCCTCATGAGAGAACGGCAGATAGAGAGGTCGAGGACGATAATTATATGCCTCCCTCCGAAGACGAGGCAAGCCTCGACGACAACGAATTCATCGTGCCAGAGGATCCCGTCGAGCAAGAGCGTTTTCAATGCAGGCTTATGGCCACGGCAAGAAGCCTCAAGAAAAAACAGCAACAGCTTAGAGCTGATCAAGATTTGCTAGTCGACAGATGGACTAAAGTCCTTGCGGCCGAAGAGCATAAACTCGAACGCCCCTCCAAGAGCTACCCAAAGCGCAGGTTGCTACCCCGATTAGAGGAGGAAGCACTTAAAGCTACATCACCAGCACTTGATACGGCCGACCGGCCACCTCATGGCCGCGACAGAGAGGCCTCTCGGCCCTCCACTCAAGCCGCACCCCGTACCAAGGCACGGGAAAATGCGCCAGACCTGCGAGATATGTTGGAAGATAAGGCAAGGCAAACAAGATCAATCTACGGATCGCGTGGGCGCCCCACGACTCGAGACGATAACCGTCACGCCGGACACAAATCCAGTAGGGCCGAACACAGTAGACAAAGCTCATTGGAGCTACGTCGTGATATAGCCCAGTACAGAGGCGCCGCACACCCACTATGCTTCACAGACGAAGTAATGGATCTTCAAATCCCCGAGGGTTTCAAACCCGTAAACATCGAATCATACAATGGCACAACAGATCCTGCGGTATGGATCAAGGATTATCTCCTTCATATCCACATGGCCTGCAGTGATGATCTCCACGCCATCAAATACCTCCCACTCAAGCTTAAAGGACCAGCTCGGCATTGGCTTAACAGCTTGCCAGCAGGATCAGTCAGTTGTTGGGAGGACCTGGAAGCCGCATTCCTCGACAATTTCCAGGGCACTTATGTGCGACCACCAGACGCCGATGACCTAAGCCACATAATTCAGTAGCCAGAGGAATCGGCCAGGCAATTCTGGACACGGTTCCTAACAAAGAAAAATCAAATAGTCGACTGTACGAACGCAGAGGCCCTAGCAGCCTTCAAGCACAATATCCGTGACGAGTGGCTTGCCCGGCACCTTGGACAGGAAAAGCCGAAATCTATGGCAGCACTCACGACACTCATGACCCGCTTTTGCGCAGGAGAAGACAGCTGGCTTGCTCGTAGCAACAATATGACCAAGAACCCTGGTAATTCGGATACCAGGGACAGTAGTGGCAGGTCGCGTCGCAACAAGCAGAAGCGCCGCATTAATGGCGACAATGCTGAGGATACGGCAGTTAATGCCGGATTCAGAAGCTATAAATCCGGTCAGCGGAAAAAGCCATTCAAAAGAAATCCTAGGGGCCCGTCCAGTTTGGACCGAATACTCGACCGCTTGTGCCAGATACATGGCACCCCCGAAAAGCCGGCCAATCACACCAACAGGGATTGTTGGGTGTTCAAGCAGGCAGGCAAGTTAAATGCCGAAAATAAAGACAAGGGGTTGCATAGCGATGACAACGAAGAGCCCCGGCCGCCGAACAACAGTGGACAGAAGGGTTTTCCCCCACAAGTGCGGACGGTGAACATGATATACGCAACCCACATCCCCAAGAGGGAGCGGAAGCGCACGTTAAGGGATGTATATGCGGTAGAGCCAGTCACCCCAAAGCTCAACCCATGGTCCTCCTGCCCGATCACCTTTGATCGAAGGGACCATCCCACTAGCACCCGTCATGGCGGATTCGCCGCATTGGTTCTAGACCGAATTATTGATGGATTTCATCTCACTAGAGTCCTTATGGACGGCGGCAGCAGCCTGAACCTGCTTTACCAGGATATAGTGCGGAAAATGGGCATAGATCCCTCGAGGATTAAGCCCACCAAAATGACCTTTAAAGGCGTAATACCAGGTGTAGAGGCCAACTGTACAGGCTCAGTCACACTTGAAGTGGTCTTCGGATCTCCGGATAATTTCCGAAGCGAGGAGTTAATCTTCGACATAGTCCCATTCCGCAGTGGCTATCACGCACTGCTTGGGCAAACCGCATTCGCCAAGTTCAATGCGGTACCGCACTACGCATACCTTAAGCTCAAGATGCCAGGCCCTCGAGGAGTAATTACGGTCAATGGAAACACCGAACGCTCCCTCCGAACGGAGGAGCACACGGCGGCCCTTGCAGTGGAAGTACAAAGCAGCCTCTCTAGGCAGTTCTCCAGTCCGGCCATTAAACGTCCGGACACCGTCAAGCGCGCCCGGAGTAACCTATAACAAGACTGCCTGGCACGTTCTGAGCAGGCATAGCAATGCGGCCCCAACCCCAGCCCTCGCAAAAATGCGACACCAGTGCTTCGCGTACATAACTATGCTCTAGAAATACCATTGGTACAGGGGGAGGGGCACCATCACGGCACGCCCGAAACACGGCTTAAACCGCACCAAGGGCTGCCAATTTTTTAATTTTCTCTTACTTTCAGGACTCCATTCTTCGGAAGGTCTATTCGGCAGTTCAATTGCCGCACAAACGATGCAAGAACCAGGGAAGCAGACAAGCCATGCCGCATTACGGAACTCCCAGGTGGTCTCTATCACGAGCAGTATACCTGTTTCGCATACCATTCCGCAGCCTGCCCCTGGAACGGACATGTTAAATAGTCCAACCTTTTGCTTATCGCATTATTTGTATCGTTCTGCTTTGATCGCAGCCCTTTTTAATAAACAATGCATAGCTTTTGTCTATTTTTGCATTACTCTTTTTTCTACAAATATATGTTCCTTAACGACATGTTGCACCTGTACACTATGGTACGGCCAAAATACGCCAGGGGCTTTAGTACCCCTCAATATGGTGTGAGAAGTCCAAACACTTTAACAAGTGCGGCACCCCGAACTTATAGCATTATATGCATCGGCTCCGAATCATGTCTTGGGTCAATAGTTGGGTTTGCCCGGCTCCTATGTTTTGGTGCCTTACGTTCCGCTATGTCGGCTAAGGTAGCACTAGGAGAACTACTGTGATTGTGCCCTAGTTGAGCTGAGTCGAGCACCTCAGTAGAGAAAGCTAAAACTGACTGTCATGATGAAGCAAGAGCTGGTCGTTGTTCGAGAGGTTTTTCGAATCCCTAAAGACTTATGCCGCTTAGAGCGAGGAGTCGGCTCTGTCCGGCCAAGGCGTGGATAGCGCCCCGAACTCGGTCTTCCGAATACCAAGGGCTTCTCCGAAATTTAAAATTATATAATTCTATGGCTAAGTGAGAGTGTTCACGCATTATAGTCTGATTGCCTTGTTCGTTGTGCTGAGCGCCTCCCTCGAAGGACCCAAACATGGGAAAAAGAGCACTCAGGTTTATCCCCGAACACCCCAGTACTAGCGGCACGGGGGCAGAAGCCGACGACTCGCCATCTCTCAGAATTGATAAACAGCCGCACAGAAGGTAATATTTTAAATTCCAACAGCATTGCTTAGCGCATATGAACAAGTTTTCAGCGCACAGGGCAAAACGAGCGAGTTTTACTCAAAAATTACATCCCTGGAACATTCATCCGCCATAAGGCGGGCACCCTTCAGAACATCCTTATAATAATTCTCGGTCTTGCGATGCTCTTTCCCTGGCGGTGGCCCGTCCTTCACAAGCCTCTCAGCATCCAGCTTGCCCCAGTGCACCTTAGCACGGGCAAGGGCCCTACGGGCACCTTCAATGCAGACGGAGCGCTTGATGACTTCGAGCCTTGGACAGGCCCCCACCAGCCGCCGCACCAGCCCGAAATAGCTCCCAGGCAGAGCCTCTCTAGGCCATAGCCGAACTATGAGGCCCTTCATGGCCTGTTCGGCCGCCTTGTGGAGCTCGACCAGTTGCTTCAGCTGGTCGCTCAGGGGCACGGGGTGTCCGCCCTCAGCATACTGAGACCAGAACACCTTCTCTGTCGAGCTGCCCTCCTCGGCTCGATAGAATGCGGTGGCATCGGACACGCTACAGGGAAGATCTACGAATGCTACTGGAGAGCTCCGGATTCGGGTAGGTAACAAGTAACTCACGTTTATGTGTTTGCTTTGCATAAAGAATGCCTTACCCGCCGCTATCTTTTTCACCGCATCCAACTCCTGGAGAGTCTTCTGGGATTCGGCCTTGGCAGACTTGGCATTTTCAATAGCCACCGCGAGCTCGGACGCTCGCGTCTTTGAGTCAAGCTCCAAACTCTCGTGTTTTTTCATGAGAGCCTGGAGCTCTTGCCGCATCTTGCCAACCTGGGCCTCATACTTCTCCCGCTCGGTGCGCTCCGTGGCCACCCTCTTCTTGGCCTCGAACAACGCTTGCTTAAGGGTCGCCACCTCAGACGTGGCCCCTACAAGAGCCACGATAATCCTGTCATTTTTTGCAATTGCACCTTTTATATATATATTTAAACAAGGTATTTCTTACCTTCCTTGTCCTCGAGCTGCTTCTTGGCACGCCCGAGCTCTTGCTCGGACTGCTCGAGGTTCTTCTTTAGCATGTCCACTTCCGTAGTCAGTGTGGCGGACGCCAGCAGAGAAGCCTGCATACGCATATTGACTCCTTTTTGTTAGACTCCTGCGAATTTTATTTGATCCTCTATTCGGCTTTTCTTCCCGAACGCCAAATAGAGCATCAGGGGCTACTGTCTATGCGGTAATATTATTTACACATTCTTTACTTACCTCAAAGCCTGTTAAAAGGCTAGCACAAGCTTCAGTCAGTCCGCTCTTGGCAGACTGAACCTTCTGGACCACCGCACTCATAATGGTGCGGTGCTCCTCGTCGATGGAGGCGCCTTTGAGCACCTCCAACAGATTGGCCGGCACCTCCGGTTGGACGGGGGTCACCGGCACGGTGGGCTTGCTCCTCTTGGAAGGAGGTCGCCCGCCGGACTCTGGAACCTTTGAAGGTTCCGGAGCGGTGTCCGGCCTAGAGCCAGACTTGGAGCCCCGGGGGGTTTATCCCCTTTACTCCTGGAGTCCGGGAGGTCGCCTTGCGGCGCCTCCAGGACCACCTCCTCCTGGCTTGGAACCTGTTGAGACAACACTTTGGCGTTGTCCGTAGGGCGGGGGGAGGTAGCTGTCGGAAGCGAATTCACATCCGATGAGTCCAGTGAACCGCTCGACGACGCGTCGAGCCGGTCTTTGGGTGGGCTGCATAATCATATTCGACATAAGGGAAAGCTGTGCAATAAAGGAATACTATGAATTACTCTGGTATTCGGATACTTACGATTTCGCCAGGGGCTTGGCCCTGAGCGGCCACTCCTCTCCGCCGTCGTCGGCGTTGGTGGAGTAGTCCGGAGGAAGGGTTTCCCCTTCTTGGACCCTTCGGCCTCCCGAGTGAGGGCGGCCTTCCTTTTCTTCTCTCTCCCCGCTGGAGGGGGAGAGGTCTCTTCTTCCTCCTCGTCTTCACGGGAGTAATGCGCCTTGGAGCCGTCGGATGATGAACTCGACACCTCCTGGCGTCGGGCACTTTTTCGAGTCCCCGTGGCCTTCTTCGTGGCCTTCTTCTCCGGCACCACATAGGGTGCCGGAACCAGCAGCTTTGCCAAGCGGGCAACGGCTGGGTCTTCGGGCAAAGGAGCCAGACAGTCGATCTGTCCGGACTTCGCTTGCCAATCCTGTCAAAGGTAAGGGAGCTTAGATCCCGCATAGAGTTAAACTATGAAAACTAATACCCTGTAAAAGGTACAAACAACTTACCGCGCTAGCGTGACGCTGCACGCTGAATCCGCGATCCTCCGTAGTGGATGCGGGAGCCTCGGCGCCCTTGAAAAGCACCTTCCGGGCATCTTCGTACGTCATGTCGAAGAGCCTGGTCAGAGTTTGGTGCTGCGCCGGGTTGAACTCCCACAGATTGAAGGCCCGTTGTTGACACGGGAGGATCCGGCGGATGAGCATAACCTAGACTACATTGACAAGCTTGAGCTGCTTGTTCACCAGGGTTTGGATGCATGTTTGTAGTCCAGTCACCTCTCCTTTGCTGCCCCACGATAGGCCCGTCTCTTTCCAGGACGTGAGCCACGTTGGGGGTCCGGACCGGAACTCGGGGGCTACGACCCACTCAGGGTCGCGCGGCTCGGTGATGTAAAACCACCCCGATTTCCACCCCTTCAGGGTCTCCACAAAGGATCCCTCGAGCCATAAGACGTTGGGCATCTTGCCCACCATGGCGCCTCCGCACTCCGCCTGGTTGCCGCACACCACCTTCGGCTTGACATTGGAAGTCTTGAGCCATAGGCCGAAATGGGGGCGGATGCGGAGGAAAGCCTCGCACACGACGATAAACGTCAAGATGTTGAGGATGAAGTTCGGGGCCAGATCATGGAAATCCAGGCCGTAGTAGAACATGAGTCCCCGGACAGATGGGTGGATAGTAAAGCCCAGTCCACGGAGGAAGTGGGGAAGGAACACTACCCTCTCATGGGGCCTTGGGGTGGGGAGGAGCTGCCCCTCTTCGGGAAGCCGGTACACGATGTCGTTAGACAAGTATCCGGCCTTCCTCAGTTTTTTGATATGTCCCTCCATGACGGAGGAGACCATCCACTTGCCTCCCGCTCCGGACATGGCTGGAGAAGGTTGAGGTGAGGAGTGCAGACTTGGGCGCTGGAGCTCGAGTGCGCGAAAATGGATAGGCAAAGGAGGAAGAAGGCGTAGGTGAAAAGGTGGATCCTTATCCTCTTATATGGGTGGACGCAACTATGTGTCCCCACTAGCCTGGTAAAACTCGCTTATCTCCAAGCGTCGTAATCAATGGCGCAGTTGGGTTACCCACGCCCGTATTGATGAGAATCTCAGAATAAGGGGACACGATCTCTGCTTCGACGAGACGTGCCAAGGAAACCGCCTCGCATGACACGCTGAGGTGGGACAATAAAATGATTCGAATGAAGGCTTGGCCGTGGTGCGATGTCACACTATGGAATACGTCAGCATATTAGATTTGTGTAAATATTATTCTCTCTATGGCAATATGTGGAAACTTATTTTGCAGAGCCGGACACTATCTTTGTGTTCAAAATCTTCTATGAAGTACTTGGAGGAGGAACCCGCCTTGCAATGCCGAAGACAATCTGCGCGCCGGACTCGTCATCATTAAAGCCTGGTTCAGGGGCTACTGAGGGAGTCCTGGATTAGGGGGTGTCCGGATGGCCGGACTATACCTTCAGCCGGACTCCTGGACTATGAAGATACAAGATTGAAGACTTCGTCCCGTGTCCGGGAGGGACTTTCCTTGGCGTGGAAGGCAAGCTTGGCGATACGGATATGTGGATCTCCTACCATTGTAACCGACTTTGTGTAACCCTAACCCTCTCCGGTGTCTATATAAACCGGAGGGTTTTAGTCTGTAGGACAACATACACAACAATCATACCATAGGCTAGCGTCTAGGGTTTAGCCTCTCCGATCTTGTGGTAGATCTACTCTTGTACTACCCATATCATCAATATTAATCAAGCAGGACGTAGGGTTTTACCTCCATCAAGAGGGCCCGAACCTGGGTAAAACTTCGTGTCCCTTGCCTCCTGTTACCATCCGGCCTAGATGCACAGTTCGGGACCCCCTACCCGAGATCCG
>NC_041386.1:45435538-45448965 GCF_002162155.2 Triticum dicoccoides
GCATAGTCACACTTGTCGGTGTCAAAACCAGCGGATCTCAGGTAGGGGGTCCCGAACTGTGCGTCTAGGCGGATGGTAACAGGAGGCAATGGACACGATGTTTTACCCAGGTTCGGGCCCTCTTGATGGAGGTAAAACCCTACGTCCTGCTTGATTAATATTGATGATATGTGTAGTACAAGAGTAGATCTACCACGAGATCAAGGAGGCTAAACCCTAGAAGCTAGTCTATGGTATGATTGTTGTTCCTACGGACTAAAACCCTCCGGTTTATATAGGCACCGGAGAGGGCTAGGGTTACACAGAGTCGGTTACAATGGTAGGAGATCTACATATCCGTGTCGCCAAGCTTGCCTTCCACGCCAAGGAAAATCCCTTCCGGACACGGGACGAAGTCTTCAATCTTGTATCTTCATAGTCCAGGAGTCCGGCCAAAGGTATAGTCCGGCTATCCGGACACCCCCTAATCCAGGACTCCCTCGGTAGCCCCTGAACCAGGCTTCAATGACGATGAGTCCGGCGCGCAGATTGTCTTCGGCATTGCAAGGCGGGTTCCTCCTCCAAGTACTTCATAGAAGATTTTGAACACAAAGGTGGTGTCCGGCTCTGCAAAATAAGTTTCCACATATTTCCGTAGAGAGAATAATATTTACACAAATCTAATCTGCTGACGTATTCCGTGGTGTGACATCACATCACGGCCAAGTCTTTATTCGAGTTGTTTTTACTGTCCCACCTCAGCTCATTTAGCGAGGCGGTTTCCTTGGCACGTCTTGTCAAAGCAGATATCGTGTCCCCTTATTTCGGGATTCTCATCAATACGGGCATGGGTAACCCAACTATACCCGTTGGTATGTTTTCTCGATCAAAGGCGAGTCCCAAACAGTCACGGGGAGGGCTCTTGGTATTCATCCTCTTATAAAGAGACCAAGGCCTTACTCCTTTTCTTTCAATCTCAAATGAGTTCGCCCTTCGCCTCGAGTTCCAACACCCACGGCTCCATATTTCAGGCGCTTCGGACCTTCGACAATGTTCGGTTCCGACCTTCGAGGCCGATGGATGCCCTCCTCCATCACGGAGGAGGACGTGCTGAAGTTGAGAGAGGCCAGGTTCTTGACCGGCGAAATCTGGCATAGGCTGCCTGCTCAAGGGCAGGTCATTCCCACTCCCAAGCCTGGTGAGAGTGTGGTGTTCATGTCTCACTTCCTTCGGGGGCTAGGCTTCCCAACGGATCCCTTCGTGAGGGGCTCATGTTTTATTATGGGCTGGAATTTCACGTGGCTCCGGATTTCATCATCGTTTGCAAAGCCTTCCTCCGTATTACTCCTCACTTCGGACTATGGCTCAAGACCTTCAAAGTAGAGCCGAAGATGATCGAGGGATGGCACGCGGAGTGCGGAGGCGCTGTTATAAGCAGGAATGCTCATGCCCCATGGCCCGAGGGCTCCTTTCAAGACGAGTCCATCTTATGGCAACGAGAGTGGTTTTATATTACCGCTCAGGAGCACCAAGTGGGTGGCGCCACCTGCCTTTCACTCGGGTCCCCCACCACAGCTAGCGTCATGGGTCAATAAAGGGCTGGACTGGGGGCCGTCCAAGGACGTGCCCTTGTTGCAGGGCCGCATGCGAGATCTCCTAGAAAGAGATATTAGTCTGGTCGTGGTCACACAGGTTATGCTGATTCGCCGACCTCTGCCCTGCAAACGTCGCCCCCTCTGCCTGTGGGAGTTCAATCCGGAGGGACCACGAGCTATCCAACATTTTATGGGCACGACGCCCGTGGAGATGTACAAATTGTTCTTCGGATCATAAGAAATGTGTCCGGACTTGACCGAGGGCGCAGGTCTGAGCTGCAACCGCCCGGATACTCAAGTAAGTAGCCCTGTGCCAGACTCGCAATCCGCATATTTATCAAAAAAATTCCCTTAAAAGAGTTGTCCTTTAAACAGGAGTGGATAGCGAAAGCAAAGCTAATCAGGTGTCCAGCCCCCCTCCCCGAGACCACACCGGGTCCCATGCTAGTCAGGATGTTGGAAGTTGTGCCTTCAGAGGAAAGTGAGGGAGGGGACAAGGGAGCTATGCCCTCCTTGAAGGAGGTTGTTTGGAAGGGAGGAATCGAAAATTCCTCTCCTCAGGGGAAGAAGAGGACCGCCTCTGAAGACCCGGAGACCATGGCCTCAAAGCGGGGGAAGAAATCTTCGCCAGAGGGTCCTGTGCTGGGGGATACTTCAGCCGAATTATGCCCTCAAGGGGATCAGCCCTCCACCGAGCCGTAAGTAGAGAGGAGTTTTCTTTTTTAAGAAATGAGAGAAATCCTTGCTTTATATCTGAGAAAAGTAATCGAAAATTTAAGTTGTAGCTCAGACCTTAGCCCTTCTCAGCAGAGCTCGTATTCGGGGGATCTTCTTCCGGAGATGATGGAAAGTGGAACGCCTCCCCCTGCCGTACCGCCTTACGAGGCGGGCGACCCTGAGGTATCGTCGCGAAGGGGTTCTCCGAATCCGGCAGGGCCAAAAGGTAGTCATATGGCCCCCCGAAGCCCTCCGCGTCCGGCCTTTGAAAAGGGCCATCGAACGAGTCCGGCACCGTCTGGTGCGCGGTCAGAGGAGCTGAAGGATCTGCTAGGGCGAGCATCTATCTCAGAGGAGCACCATGCATTGATGGGTACGGTGATTGAGAGGATTTCATCCGCGGAGAGCGGATTGCACGAGGCCGTCAGGAGTTTACTAACAGGTTTTGAGGTATGCGAGTGCCCTTTTTGGACAGTTGCGCATAAATAAGATGCGCCCTGTGTAGATAGTAGCCCCTGAGACTCTGTGCGTTGTCAAAAGTGATGGCGCACAGAGGATCATAATCCCAGGTCTAATATGCTGCCTTCATACGTAGGTGGCGAAGTGTCCGGTGGCCAGCCGGACTGATGAATTTGCCGAGCTAAAGCGGCAACTTGACGTGGCAGATGCCGACATTGTGCTTGTCAACAAGCGGCTTGACGAGGCACAAGGTATGTAATTCCTCTGGCGGCACCTGGTAAGGGGAGCTTTGTGCCAGTATCTTACAATGTGTGCGCTTGATGCAGATGGTGCTGCTGCCATGGAGAATCTTCGGGCGGAACTTGCCCGAGCCAAGGAGCAAGCTAGGAAAAGTGATGCGGCTGCCAGAAAGGCAATTGAAGAGCTGAAAGCCGAACAGGCTGCTCACTGCCGAAGCAAGAAGGAAATGGCCGAGATGGCTGTGAAGCTGAAGAGCGCTGCTGACCGTTGCAAGCTTCTTGAAAAAGAAGATCAGGCGGAACAGATGGACCTGGAGAAGGCCATTGTCGATGCCAAGGATGCTCGCTCTGCAATGAGAGCCATGAAGGAGGAGCTGCGTCAGGCCGGAGAGATCGTGGCTGGAAAGCCCTTTATGCTGCGGAGGAAGTTCTGTGATCCTAATCATGCTCTGTTAGACCGGATGTGGAGTACGGCGGACACCTATCTGGATTTGGCAGCGAGTGCCACAGATGCGGCCGAACACTTCCGAGATCAAGAAGATCGCGAAGTGGAAAAGCTCTTTTGGTCGCAGTTCCACAATCTGGAGCGTCCACTGTCATTAGCCGATCATTTGGCCGAATGGGCCGAGCTAAATAGGTTATCCAGACTCGCCATGAAGTATGTCATGAGTCATCTGTGGCCAGAGAGGCCGGAGCCGAAAAGTTATTTCAACTTGGTGCAGCAGTTCCTTGGTGCGGCGCCGCATATCAATGCGATGAAGAGGTCAGCGTGCATAGAGGGTGCGCAGATGGCTCTTGCCTGTGTCAAGACACACTGGGCAGAAATGGAGGCCACTGCTGTCGCATCCCCAGACTCGGATGGAAGCCGAGTACCTGCCGAGCACTATTTTCAGGAAGTTCTGCAAGGCGCTCGTTTAATAGAGACGCGGTGCTCGAAGGATACTATATTTGAATAGCATATATTATTGTAAAACAATATTTTGATAAATTGTAGAAGCTTTATATACTTGTGCCTGCAAGTATTATAATACCTCCTGTGCGGCCGTTTAACATATATGTATATATAATCTGAAAGATGGCAGTCGTCGGCTTTAGCCCCCACGCACATAATGCGGGGGTGTTCGCAGAAGGCGCATTTTCACACTTAATCCAACGTCTTGGTCCTACAAAGGAGGTGATAGCGCAGCGAACTAGGCAATCGGACTATGATGCTTTATCACTTCCACTTAGCCATAGGAGTTTGACAGTGAGGCTACTTATATAGCCCCTGGTGGCACCTGCGCTCGCCCGAACTCGGGGCGCGTATGTGCCTGGCCGAGAAGCGGCCCTTTGTTAATGCGGAGGAATCCTAAAGATTCCGGTAAGTCATCGAGTGGTTGACCAGTCTCAGGCTATATCATGACAGTCAGTTTTCGGCTTTCTCGACTGAGGTGCTCGCCTGGCCGAACCGGGGCACAATTGCAGTAGTTCTCATGGTGCCGCCTTAGCTGATAGAGCGGAACGTAAGGTAGCAAAACACAGGAGCCGGGCAAACCCAACATTTGACCAAAGACATGATTCGGAGCTGATGCATATAAGGCCAAACTCACGACGTCGAACACTCTCTAAGGTATTCGGTCTTTATGAAGGCGGGCGGGATAACGCCCTTAGTAATAAGCCCCTAGTGTCCAGGTACGCGCAAAAGCTCTAACGTGGCCACATGCCAAAACGCCAGCCTCCTCCTTGGTTATACCAAGAAACCAGGGGATGTGTATCAACAAGAGACAGTAAGAAAGGTTTACGCAGGGTCTTAATCTGAAAAGAATCCTTGGAACGGGTCCCTGCTGCACGTCTGCGCCTGTGTCTCCATTGTGCCGTATCCTGGACGGGCGTAGCACGGTGTTCATCTGTAAAAGAGAGGAACTTAGTTGAATAAAGATCATGCCGAACATAAGTTATACTAAATAAACAAAGTATAAATTGAAATGGGTAAAATTGAGCTTTATTTTCTCTTGTTTTATATGCGCGGAGCCCCTAGTACAGGGGTATACGGATATTAAGCCTTTATCGATTGTATGTTTATGCCGGACTCATCTAGCCGTGTTCGTGGTCTTGACGACCTGTTTAGGTGCTTTGGCTGGTGAAGCCGATTTATTGTGGGGCTGTCAAGGCAGCCGCACTGTCTTCCACGCGGGAGGAACACTCAATGTTTTCCCTTTAATGAGATGATGCCTCGTGGACCGGGCATCTTAAGCGTAAGGGATGCATAATGCGGTATTGCGTTAAAGCGGGCGAAAGCTTCGCGTCCCAGCAGTGCTTGATAGCTACTCGAGAATGGGGCGATGTGGAAAGTTAGTTGTTCGCGACGGAAGTTATCAGGGGAGCCGAACATAACTCTAGCCGGAGAGAACCCATGCAACAGGCATCCGGGCCTGGCGGTACCCCTTGAAAGGAGGTTATGCTATGGCGAATTTTTGTTGGGTCTATCCCCATGTTGCGGATTGTGTCCTGGTATAACAGGTTTAGACCACTACCGCCGTCCATCAGGACATTTGTAAAGTGGAGCCCGCCGATTATTGGATCTAATACCAAGGCAGTCCAGCCTGCATTCCGGATACTTCTAGAGTAATCCTGATGGTCGAAGGTGATCGGTTTTAACAACCATTGGCGAGACTCCTTTGGGATAGGCCGTATGGTGCGTATCTCTG
Organism: Triticum dicoccoides; assembly: GCF_002162155.2. Taxonomy (NCBI): domain Eukaryota; kingdom Viridiplantae; phylum Streptophyta; class Magnoliopsida; order Poales; family Poaceae; genus Triticum; species Triticum dicoccoides. The sequence continues at coordinate 45,441,215 of NC_041386.1, forward strand.
TTGGCGCCATTCTGTTCATTACGTGAAGTAAGTTTACTGTTTTGACTTCTTGTGGGAAATCCTTTTGTTTCCTGGTGCTCTGCTTGTGGGGTTCGTCATCGTCCTCACTTGGTGTGTCGAGCCCCTTGTGTTTGGCGTTGAGTTTGTTGGATTGTTTCAAAACCCAACAATCTCTGTGGGTATGGTTCGCTGGCTTCCCGGGAGTATTGTGTATTTGACATATCTTGTCCAAGATTTTGTTTAAGTTGGATAGCTTGTCCCTGTTATCCTTGAGGGGCGGCTTTCTCTGATTCTGCCGCGAGCTTGTGAATCCGGCGTTGACGTCGTGCTCTTTGGGCTGTTTCTCTTATTCTGACGTTGGTCCTTGCTGCGTCGGGGTTTTCCTCCATCCCTAACTTCGGATGTACTTGGATCGCTGGTGCTACATCTTGCCAACCAGCTGTCCTCTCCTGCGCAAAAGCGGGTCATGAGGCTTGTTAATGCGGCCATTGTTCTTGGCTTTTCTTGGCCGAGGTGTCTGGCGAGCCATTCATCTCGGACGTTATGCTTAAAAGCTGCTAGGGCTTCGGCGTCCGGACAGTCGACTATCTAATTCTTTTTAGTAAGAAATTTGTTCCAGAATTTCTAGGCTGACTCTCCGGGCTGTTGAGTTATGTGACTGAGATCGTCTGCATCCGGAGGTCGGACATAAGTCCCTTGAAAATTTGCCCGGAAAGCATCCTCAAGCTCTTCCCAACTTCCAATGGTGTTTTTGGGAAGGCTTTTGAGCCAATGCCGGGCTGGCCCTTTAAGCTTGAGGGGTAAGTATTTCATGGCGTGGAGGTCATCTCCTCTGGCCATGTGTATGTGGAGGATATAATCCTCGATCCAGACCCCAGGGTCTGTTGTTCTGTCGTATGCCTCTATGTTTATGGGCTTCAATCCCGCTGGAAATTCATGGTCCAGCACCTCGTCGGTGAAACATAGGGGGTGTGCGGCACCCCTGTATTTGGGTGTGCCGTGATGTTCGGATATTTGTTGTGTTGCATTGCTTACTAGAGCTTGCTTTCGTGGCCCGTAGATAGATCTAGCTGGGCCATCTTTTTGATGTGGATCCTTTGGTGGATCGCGTGCCGACTTGTGTGTGGCGCCGCTTGCCGCTTCATGCTAGCCATGTGGTCGTTTGTCCGACCGGGTGGCTTTCCTATTTGTTGACTGCGGGGGCTCTAAGGCCTCCTCGTCAAATTCAGGCAGTAGCTTTCGCTTTGGATAGCTTTTTGTGCAGCGACTGTCGCCATATTTATCTGTGGTGTTGTGTACTTTACTCCATCTGATTCTGAGTCCATCTTCCGCAGTTTTGAGCTTCCGCTTCTGCTTTTTCAGGCTACGTGCAGTAGCGACGAGCCTTTTGTGGAGGTTCTTCTGCTCCATGAGCCTATCCGGCGTAAGGTCGTCCGGACTGTTCTTTTCGCCGGGGACGGGGTGTTCGGTTTGTTTATCCAAGTTGCCCTGTTCGGACGGTTGCTCGAAGGCATGTTCGTCGTCCGCTGGCTCGTCCTGCTCTATGGCTGGGTCTGTATGGCTGCTATCTCTGTCGAGGCGGGGCTTGCAGCGGCGCTTACATCGCCGCTTTGATTGCTTTTCGAGTGGACGATCCCTCGTTGCATCCCTGTGTTCCTCGTTGTCGCTTCCTTTGGGTGTGTCCACCATGTATACATCATGAGATGAGGTGGTTGTCCAGTGCCTTATAGGCGTTGGTTCATGTTCATCTCCTACATCATCGTCCATACCGTCGACGCCTTCGGAGTCGAAGTCGAGCACGTCGTTTAAATTATCGATAGTGGCTATGAAGTGGGTGGTGGGTGGGCATCGAATTTCTTCGTCGTCCACGTCCCAATCCTGCCGGTCATAGTCCGTCCAGGACTCTCCTGACAAAGAGAGAGATCTGAGTGAATTCAGAATGCCGCCGAAGGGCGAGTGCTGAAAGATGTCTGCGGCGGTGAACTCCGTGATCGGCGCCCAATCGGATTCGATCGGTAGGGGCGCGGAGGGCTCGGAGTCCGGAGAGGAGTCCGGCTCCTTGGAGTCACGGGCTTCGCAGAGGACAGGGCTGGTGTTCGGCTCAACCGCCATAGAGATTGCAGCCCCCGAGGTGGTGTCTAACCACCCCTCCTCGATTGGTGTGATCGACTCCGAGCTAGGGGTCGGAGCGGACACAGGTGCGGCCTCCAGGGCACTGTTCAGTGACAGAGCTAGATCATGCCCATCGTGTCAGTGCGGCGCACTCGGCTGTGGCTCGAATCCGTCAAAGATCAAGTCTCCGCGGATGCCGGCCGTCTAGTTCAAACTTCCAAATCTGACCTGATGGCCAGGGGCGTAGCTTTCGATCTGCTCCAGATGACCAAGCGAATTGGCCCGCAGTGCAAAGCCGCCGAATACGAAGATCTGTCCGGGGAGAAAAGTCTCACCCCGGATCACATCACTGTTGATGATCGGAGAAGCCATCGGGCCTAAAAGTGACGACACAGAGGAACTCTCAATGAAAGCACCAATGTCGGTGTCAAAACCGGCGGATCTCGGGTAGGGGGTCCCGAACTATGCGTCTAGGCGGATGGTAACAGGAGGCAGGGGACACGATGTTTTACCCAGGTTCAGGCCCTCTTGATGGAGGTAAAACCCTACGTCCTGCTTGATTAATATTGATGATATGGGTAGTACAAGAGTAGATCTACCACGAGATCAAGGAGGCTAAACCCTACAAGCTAGCCTATGGTATGATTGTTGTTCCTACGGACTAAAACCCTCCGGTTTATATAGGCACCGGAGAGGGCTAGGGTTACACAGAGTCGGTTACAATGGTAGGAGATCTACATATCCGTGTCGTCAAGCTTGCCTTCCATGCCAAGGAAAGTCCCTTCCGGACACGGGACGAAGTCTTCAATCTTGTATCTTCATAGTCCAGGAGTCCGGCCGAAGGTATAGTCTGGCTATCCGGACACCCCCTAATCCAGGACTCCCTCAACACTGGATTCAACTAAAGTTGGAGAAACAAACACCCACTAGCCACCTGTGTGCGAAGCACGTCGATAGAACCAGTCTCATGAACGCAGTCATGTAATGTCGGTCTGGGCCGCTTCATCCAACAATACCGCCGAATCAAAGTATGACATGCTGGTAAGCAGTATGACTATTATCCCCCACAACTCTTTGTGTTCTACTCGTGCATATAACATCTACACATAGACCTGGCTCGGATGCCACTGTTGGGGAGCGTAGTATTTCCAAAAAAAATCCTACGATCATGCAAGATCTATCTAGGAGATGCATAGCAACGAGAGGGGAGAATGTGTCAACGTACCCTCATAGACCGAAAGCGGAAGCATTTAGTAACGCGGTTGATGTAGTCGAACATCTTTGTGATCCAACCGATCAAGTGCCAAACGCACGGCACCTCCGCGATCTGCAGACGTTCAGCTCGGTGACGTCCCTCATACTCTTGATCCAGCTGAGGCCGAGGGTGAGTTCCGTCAGCACGACGGCACGATGACGGTGATGATGAAGTTACCGACGTAGGGCTTCGCCTAAGCACTACGACAATATGACCGAGGTGTAAAACTATGGAGGGGGGCACCGCACACGGGTAAAGATCAAGTTGTGTCTCTATGGGGTGCCCCCCTCCCCCGTATATAAAGGAGGGGAGGAGGAGGCCGGCCGGCCACAAGGGGCGCGCCCAAGGGGGTGGAATCCTACTCCAAGTAGGAATCGGTCCCCCCCTTTCCTAGTCCAAGTAGAAGAAGAAGGAAGGAGAGGGAGAGGGATAGGGAAAGAGGGGCCGTGCCCCCCTCCCCTAGTCCTATTCGGACTCCCCTTGGGTTCATCAAAGCAATCTTTGGTTCATCAAAACATGAAACTCAAAATACAAATCGTCATCGACATTAAGCGTGCAGACCCTACGGGTTCAAGAACTATGTAGACATGACCGAGACACATCTCCAGTCAATAACCAATAGCAGAACCTGGATGCTCATATTGGTTCCTACATATTCTACGAAGATCTTTATCGGTCAAACCACATAACAACGTACGTTGTTCCCTTTGTCATCGGTATGTTACTTGCCCGAGATTCGATGGTCAGTATCATCATACCTTGTTCAATCTCATCACCGGCAAGTCTCTTTACTCGTTGCGTAATACATCATCCGGTAACTAACTCATTTGTCACATTGCTTGCCAGGCTTATAATGATGTGCATTACCGAGAGGGCCCAGAGATACCTCTCCGACAATCGGAATGACATATCCTAATCTTGATCTATGCCAGATCAACAAAAACCATCGAAGACACCTATATAGCATCTTTATAATCACCCAGTTACGTTGTGATGTTTGATAGCACACTAAGTGTCCCTCCGGTATTCGGGAGTTGCATAATCTCATAGTCATAGGAACATGTATAAGTCATTAAGAAAGCAATAGCAATAAACTAAACAATCATAGTGCTAAGCAAATGGATGGGTATAGTCCATCACATCATTCTCTAATGATGTGATCCCATTCATCAAATGACAACACATGTCCATGGCTAGGAAACTTAACCATCTTTGATTAACGAGCTAGTCAAGTAGAGGAATACTAGGGACACTTTATTTGTCTATGTATTCACACATGTACTAAGTTTCCGGTCAATACAATTCTAGCATGAATAATAAACATTTATCATGATATAAGGAAATATAAATAAGAACTTTATTATTGCCTCTAGGGCATATTTCCTTCAATCCCCTCTTTCGTCCTCGTCTATTGGTAACTTTACTTGAGGCTATATTTTTATTCACCACATGATATGTGTTTTGCTTGGAGCATCTTGTATGATTTGAGTCTTTGCTTTTTAGTTTGCCACAATCATCCTTGCTATACACACCTTTTGCAAGAGACACGCATGAATCATGATTTATTAGAATACTCTATGTGCTTCACTTATATCTTTTGAGCTAGGCAATTTTGCTCTAGTACTTCACTTATATCTTTTAGAGCACGGCGGTGGTTTTATTTTATATAAATTTATGAACTCTCATGCTTCACTTATATTATTTTGAGAGTCTCCAAACATCATGGTAATTTGCTTTGGTTATAAATTTAGTCCTAATATGATAGGCATCCAAGAGGGATATGATAAACACTTTCATATAAAGTGCATTGAATATTATGAGAAGTTTGATTCCTTATGGTTGTTTTGAGATATAATTATGGTGATATTAGAGTCATGCTAGTGAGTAATTGTGAATTAGATAAATACTTGTGTTAAAGTTTGTGATTCTCGTAGCATGCACGTATGGTGAACCGTTATGTGATGAAGTCGGAGCATGATTTATTTATTGATTGTCTTCCTTATGAGTGGAGGTCGGGGACGAGCGTTGGTCTTCTCCTACCAATTTGTCCCCCTAGGAGCATGCGCATAGTACTTCATTACGATAACTAATAGATTTTTGCAATAAGTATGTGAGTTCTTTATGACTAATGTTGAGTCCATGGATTATACGCACTCTCATCCTTCCACCATTGCTAACCTCTCTAGTGTCGCGCAACTTTCGCTGGTACCATAAACCCACCATATACCTTCCTCAAAACAGCCACCATACCTAACTATTATGGCCTTTCCAAGATATATTGCCATGCAACTTTCCACTATTTCATTTATTATGACACGCTCCATCATTGTCATATTGCTACGCATGATCATGTAGTTGACATCGTATTTGTGGCAAAGCCACCATTCATAATTCTTTCATACATGTCAATCTTGATTAATTGCACATCCAGGTACACCGCCGGAGGCATTCACATAGAGTCATATTTTGTTCTAAGTACCGAGTTGTAATTCTTGAGTTGTAAGTAAATAAAAATGTGATGATCTTTATTATTAGAGCATTGTCCCATGTGAGGAAAGGATGATGGAGACTATGATTCCCCCACGAGTCGGGATGAAAGAGGCCAAAAAATGAGAGAAGGCCCAAATAAAAAAGAGAGAAAAGAGAGAAGGGGCAATGCTACTATCCTTTTACCACACTTGTGCTTTAAAGTAGCACCATGATCTTCATGATAGAGAGTCTCTGATACGTTGATACGTCTCCGTCGTATCTACTTTTACAAACACTTTTGCCCTTGTTTTGGACTCTAACTTGTATGATTTGAATGGAACTAAACCGGACTGACACTGTTTTCAGCAGAATTGCCATGGTGTTGTTTTATGTGCAGAAAACAAATATTCTCGGAATGACCTAAAACTCCACAGAACATCTTAGAAAAAAAAACAATAAAAAATCCTCGCCAAAGATGAAGACCAGGGGGCCCACACCCTTCTCACGAGGGTGTGGGCCCCCTGGATGCCCTCCGACGCCAACTCCAACTCTATATATTTGCTTTCGGAGAGAAAAAAATCAAAGAGAAGAAATCATCGCGTTTTACGATACGGAGCCACCGCCAAGCCCTAAAACCTCTCGGGAGGGCTGATCTGGAGTCCGTTCGGTGTCCGGAGAGGGGGATTCATCGTCGTCATCATCATCAACCATCCTCCATCACCAATTTCATGATGCTCACCGCCGTGCGTGAGTAATTCCATCATAGGCTTGCTGGACGGTGATGGTTTGGATGAGATTTATCATGTAATCGAGTTAGTTTATTAGGGTTTGATCCCTAGTATCCACTATGTTCTGAGATTGATGTTGCTATGACTTTGCTATGCTTAATGCTTGTCACTAGGGCCTGAGTGCCATGATTTCAGATCTGAACCTATTATGTTTTCATGAATATATGTGAGTTCTTGATCCTATCTTGCATGTCTATAGTCACCTACTATGTGTTATGATCCGGCAACCCCGAAGTGACAATAATCGGGACCACTCCCGGTGATGACCTTAGTTTGAGGAGTTCATGTATTCACTATGTGCTAATGCTTTGTTCCGGTTCTCTATTAAAAGGAGGCCTTAATATCCCTTAGTTTCCAATAGGACCCCGCTGCCACGGGAGGGTAGGACAAAAGATGTCATGCAAGTTCTTTTCCATAAGCACGTATGACTATATATGGAATACATGCCTACATTACATTGATGAATTGGAGCTAGTTCTGTGTCACCCTATGTTATGACTGTTACATGATGAACCGCATCCGGCATAATTATCCATCATTGATCTGGTGCCTACGAGTTTTCCATATACTGGTTCTCGCTTATTTACTTTCCCGGTGCTACTATTACAATCACTACAAAATACCAAAAACATTACTTTTGATGTCTTTACTTTTGTTGCTGCTAACACCACTATCATAGTACTTTGCTACTAAACATTTTGCTGCAGATACTAAGTTTCCAGGTGTGGTTGAATTGACAACTCAGTTGCTAATACTTGAGAATATTCTTTGGCTCCCCTTGTGTTGAATCAATAAATTTGGGTTGAATACTCTACCCTCGAAAGCTGTTGTGATCCCCTATACTTGTGGGTTATCATACGTCTCCAACGTATCTATAATTTTTGATTGTTCCATGCTATTATCTTATCCATCTAGGATGTTTTATATGCATTTATATACTATTTTATATGATTTTTGGGACTAACCTATTAACCTAGAGCCCAGTGCCAGTTTCTGGTTTTTCCTTGTTTTTGAGTTTCACAGAAAAGGAATACCAAACGGAGTCCAATGGACGTGCCAATTTTTGACGATTTTTTATGGACCAAAAGAAGCCCCAGGAGTAAAAGAGTTGGGCTAGAAGAGTCCCG
>NC_041386.1:45448975-45449898 GCF_002162155.2 Triticum dicoccoides
GAGAGAGAGAGAGAGGGACCAACAAGGTTTGTGTGTTGGATGCGTGCGACAGAACTGAAGATTGTCAGAGAGAGAGAGAGAGAGAGAGAGATGGAGGGAGAGGGACCAACAAGGTTTGTGTGTTGGATGCGTGCGACAGAACTGAAGATTGTCAGAGAGAGAGAGAGATAGAGGTGGAGGGAGAGGGACCAACAAGGTTTGTGTGTTGGACGCGTGCGACAGAACTGAAGATTGTCAGTGTCACACCCTAGCTAGTCATGCATTAGAGTGTGTGCATCATGTTTAAAATTCCATTTAATTTGAAATGGGGATTTGTGAAACCCTCCGAATCATTTTGAAAATAACCCAAATAAAAATTTCTCCAAGAAGGTCCAAGAAAATGCTCATGTTGCTCTCTGAAAATATTGGACAGAGATAAAAATCAAACCAATATTTTTAGTGGCTCATGGACATTTATTTTGGGCATTTGGAATTAATGCATAAATATTTGCATTGGAAATATATTTCTATATATATGAAATATGGTCCAAATATTATGCCATTTCTAAAGGAGCTCTGGAATAATATATCTAGCCCCTGTAAAAATTGGCATAAGTTAAATAAATGATTTAATATATTATTTAAATCAAAACAAATGTCAGAAATTAGAAAACAGAAAAAAATAAAAGGGAGAAGCTTACCTGGGCTCCTCCCTGTGCAGCCCATCCAGCTGGCCGGCCCAGCCAGCAGGCGGCCCAGCCCGTCTCCCTCCTCTGTCGTCTTCGTCCCGACAGAGGGAGGGGAGTGTGGCCGGCGCGCGCGCGCGCCACCGCGCCACGCCACCTCTCTCCCTGCTTGCCTGCCCTCCCCTCCTCGCTCGATGCCCCGGACGACGCCACGCCTCCCCCCTGCTCTCTCTCACTCTCCCCCGGCTCTCCCCTCCT
>NC_041386.1:45449908-45464392 GCF_002162155.2 Triticum dicoccoides
TGGACGACTCGGTCACCTCCCTGACTTGTTCCCGACGCCAAAAATTCTTATAAATACTAAAACCTCCAGAAAATAACCTAGATCGGGAGTTCTATCGTCACAAGCCTCGTAGCCACCAAAAATCAATCTAGACCCGTTCCGGCACCTTGCTGGAGGGGGTAATCCCTCTCCGGTGGCCATCTTCATCATCCCAACGCTCTCCATGATGAGGAGGGAGTAGTTCACCCTCGGGGCTGAGGGTATGTACCAGTAGCTATGTGTTTGATCTCTCTCTCTCTCTCGTGTTCTTGATTCGGCACGATCTTGATGTATCGCGAGCTTTGCTATTATAGTTGGACCTTATGATGTTTCTCCCGCTCTACTCTCTTGTAATGGATTGAGTTTTCCCTTTGAAGTTATCTTATCGGATTGAGTCTTTAAGGATTTGAGAACACTTAATGTATGCCTTGCATGTGCTTATCTGTGGTGACAATGGGATATTCACGTGATCCACCTGATGTATGTTTTGGTGATCAACTTGCGAGTTTCGTGACCTCATGAACTTATGCATAGGGGTTGGCACACGTTCGTCTTGACTCTCCGGTAGAAACTTTGGGGCACTCTTTGAAGTTCTTTGTGTTGGTTGAATAGATGAATCTGAGATTGTGTGATGCATATCGTATAATCATACCCATAGATACTTGAGGTGACATTGGAGTATCTAGGTGACATTAGGGTTTTGGTTGATTTGTGTCTTAAGGTGTTATTCTAGTACGAACTCCAGGATAGATCAAACGGAAAGAATAGCTTTGTGTTATTTTACTACGGACTCTTGAATAGATCGATCAGAAAGGATAACTTTGAGGTGGTTTCATACCCTACAATAATTTCTTTGTTTGTTCTCCGCTATTAGTGACTTTGGAGTGACTCTTTGTTGCATGTTGAGGGATAGTTATATGATCCAACTATGTTATTATTGTTGAGAGAACATGCACTAGTGAAAGTATGAACCTAGGCCTTGTTTCCTAGCATTGCAATACCGTTTTTGTTCACTTTTATCATTAGTTACCTTGCTGTTTTTATATTTTCAGGTTACAAAAACCTATACCTACCATCCATATTGCACTTGTATCACCATCTCTTCATCGAACTAGTGCACCTATATAATTTACCATTGTATTGGGTGTGTTGGGGACACAAGAGACTATTTGCTATTTGGTTGCAGGGTTGTTTGAGAGAGACCATCTTCATCCTACGCCTCCGACGGATTGATAAACCTTAGGTCATCCACTTGAGGGAAATTTGCTACTGTTGTCGGTGTCAAAACCTGTGGATCTCGGGTAGGGGGTCCCAAACTGTGCGTCTAAGGCGGATGGTAACAGAAGACGGGGGACACGATGTTTACCCAGGTTCGGGCCCTCTCGATGGAGGTAATACCCTACGTCCTGCTTGGTTGATCTTGATGATATGATTATTACAAGAGTTAATCTACCACGAGATCATAGAGGCTAAACCCTAGAAGCTAGCCTATGGTATGATTGTCTGTTGTCCTACGGACTAAACCCTTCGGTTTATATAGACACCGGAGGGGGCTAGGGTTACATAGAGTCGGTTACAAGGGAGGAGATCTACATATCCGTATTGCCAAGCTTGATTTCCACGCCAAGGAGAGTCCTATCCGGGCACGGGACGAAGTCTTCAATCTTGTATCTTCATAGTCCAACAGTCCGGCCAAATGATATAGTCCGGCTGTTTGGAGACCCCCTAATCTAGGACTCCCTCAGTAGCCCCTGAACCAGGCTTCAATGACGATGAGTCCAGCGCGCAGATTTGTCTTCGACATTGCAAGGCGGGCTCTTCCTCCGAATACTCCATGGAAGATTTTGAACACAAAGATAGTGTCCGGCTCTGCAAAACAAGTTCCACATACCACCGTAGAGAAAATAATATTTCCACAAATCTAATCTGCTGACATGTTTTGCAACATGACATCATGCCATGGCCTGGTCATTATTCGAACCGTTTTTCTCAACCAGCACTGCACATATCGCGACGCGGTTTTCTTGACACGTCTTATCGAAGTAGAGATCGTGTCCCCTTATCATGGGATTCTCATCAATACGGGTATGGGTTACCCAACCATGCCATCAATTACGGGTTCGGGGAATAAGCGATTTTACCAGGTAAGTGGGGATGCGCATCGCCTCTTCTGCCCTTATAAAGGGACAAAGATTCACCCTTTTGCCCACGCCTTCTTCCTCATTGCTTATCCATTCTCGCACACTCAAGCTCCAGCGCCCAAGTTCGCGTCTTTCTCCTCAAACCACTCCAAGCATGTCCGGAGTGGGAGGCAAGTGGATGGTACGGAGGAGAACATCACAAAGCTACAGGAAGCCGGATATCTAGCCGCGGATATCGCGCACCAGCTGCCAGCTGCGGGGCAGATCATCCCAACGCCCGAACCCCATGAGAGGGTAGTTTTCCTTCCCACATTGTCCGCAGACTGGGATTTCCCCTTCACCCGTTTGTCCGCGGGCTCATGTTCTACTACGGGCTGGATTTTCATGATCTGGCCCCCAATTTCATCCTCAACATCTCGGCATTTATCGTCATGTGCGAGGCCTTCCTCCGCATCAGGCCCCACTTTGTCCTATGGCTGAAGACCTTCAATGTTAAACCGAAGGTGGTGGTCTACCAGCAAGCAGAGTGTGGAGGCGCCATGGTGGGCAAAATGCCTAATGTCACCTGGCTCGAAGGCTCCTATGTGGAGACCATAAAGGGGTGGCAATCGGGGTGGTTCTACATCACCGAGCCGCGCGACACCAACTGGGTGGCGGCCCCCGAATTTCGATCCGGAATCCCCACGCGGCTCACTTCCTGGAGAGAGAGAAGGGCCTGTCCTGGGGTTCCCCGGTAGAGCTGACCGGACTCTAGACATGCATCAGGAACATGATGAGCAAGAAAATCAAGCTCGTTAACGTGGTCCAGGTCATGCTCTTCCGCCGGATCCTCTCGTGTCAACGACGGGCATTCAATTTGTGGGAGTTCGAGCCGGCCAAGCACCAGACGTTGCGAGAGCTCTTCGACACGACGCATAAGGACGTCTGGAAGGTGTTGTTCAAGGGCGCCGAGGTACCTCCTCCCCTTACCGAGGACCGCGGACTCAGCGCAAAGCGCCATGCCAATCCAGTAAGTTTTTATATCTCACAGGATATTTATTTGCCTCAATTTAATCATGTGCGGGATCTAAGCTTCCATGCCATTAACAGGACTGGGTAGAGACACCGGAGTAGCTCGATTGCCCAGCCCCCCTGCCTGAAGATCCTATAGATGCTCTCCTAACGGAGATGCTGCTTCTGGCGCCTTACGAGGTGCCGGTGAAGAAGGCCCAGAAGAAGGCCACGGGGACCCGAAAGGGTCTCCGGCGCGAGGTTATATCGGACTCATCGTCCGATAACTCCGAAGCGCACTCCTCCCATGAAAACGAGGAGGAGGAAGAGAAAAGTTCTCCCCCCCAGCCGGGGGAGATAAGAAAAGGAAAGCCGCCCCAACCGGGGAGGCCGAAGGGTCCAAGGAGGGAAGGACCCTCCTTCCGGACTGCTCCACGACGGCCGCCTCCAGCGACAACGAGTGGTTACCTAGGGACAAGCCCCTGGCGAAGTCGTAAGTATCCGGATACCATAGTAATTCATGGTATGTTTTATTGCACTGCTTCTCCTTGCGTCGAATATGATTATGCAGTCCGTCCCGAGCCCGTCTCGACGTATCTTCGTCGGACGGTTCTTTGGACTCGTCGGATATGAATAGCGATTCACTTACGACCGCCTCCACCCCTTGCCCTACGGACAACATCGAGGTGTTGTCTCAAAAGGCACCGAGCCAAGGGGAGGTAGTCCTGGGGGCGCCTTGAGGCGACCTTCCGGACCCTAGGTGCAAAGGGAGCAAGACTCCCACGGGCTCCAAGTTCGGCCCCCAGCCGAACACTGCGCCAGAACCTTCGGTGGTTCCGGACTCCGGCAGGCGATCCCCCATTAAGGGGGGCAAGCCACCTATGCCGGTGGCCTCTGTCCATCTAGAGGCATCGGACAACTTGCTGGAAGCGCTTCGCAGCGCTTCCATCGACGAAGAGCACCGCACTATCATGAGTGCGGTGATCAAGAAAGTTCAGTCTGCCAAAAACGGACTAACTGAAGCTTGTGCCAGCCTCCTAATAGGCTTTGAGGTAAGAAATCAAAATATAAGAAAATATTACCGCATAGACAGTAGCCCCTGATGCTCTGTTTGGCGTTCGTGAAGAAAGGCCGAATAGAGGATCAAATAATGACTCAGGAGTATAATCAGAATATGTCTATGTGCATGTGCAGGCTTCACTGCTAGCCGCTGCCACACGTACTGCGGAGGTCTCTGCACTGAAGCAGGACCTGGAGCGGTCCAAGGACGAGCTCGGCCTTACCAAGAGGCAGCTCGTGGAGAGCAAAGGTAAGCAATACCTTGTCTATACATTAAAAAGAAGTTCGGTTGTAAAGTAATAGGATCATCATGAATTTTCCAGGGGCCACGACCGAGGTGGTGACCCTGAAGAAGGCGTTGTCCGAGGCCGAAGACAAAGCGACCAAGGAGCGCATTGAGCGGGAAAAGCAAGAAGCCCGGGTAGGCGAGGTGCAGCAAGAGCTCGAGGCTCTTGCCAAAAAACACGAGTCATTGGAGCTTGACTCTAAGATGCGAGAGTACGAGATTGCGATGGCGCTCGAAAGCGCACGGAGCACCAAGGCTGAAGCCCACAAGGCCCTCCAGGAGATGGATGCGGTGAAGAAGACAGCAGAGGGTAAGGCATTCATTATGCAAAGCAAGCATGTGAAGGAAACTTTCCTTTTACTTACCCGAGTTCGGAGCTCTCCAGGAGCGTTCGCAGATCTTCCCCACAGTGTACTGGATGCCGCGGAGTTTTATCGAGCTGAGGAGGGGAGCTCGACGGAAAAGTTGTTCTAGTCTCAGTATACTGGGACCGAACACCCAATGCCCGTGAGCGACCAACTGAAGCAATTGGTCGAGCTTCACAAGGCGGCCGAACAGGCCATGAAGGGTCTTATAGTCCGGATGTGGCCTGGCGATCCCCTGCCTAGCAGCTACTTTGGTCTGGTGAGGCGGCTTGTGGATGCCTGCCCACGGCTTGAAGTCATAAAGCAGTTCGTCTGCATTGAGGGTGCGCGTAGGGCTTTTGCCCGGGCGAAGGTGCACTGGGCGAAGCTGGACGCCGTGAAGCTGGTGAAGGAGGGGCCGCCGGAGGGCAAGGAGCATCGCTGCCCCGAAATTTATTATGACAGTGTCCTGAAGGGTTCCCGCCTTGTGGTGGAGGAATGTGCCAGAGATGTAATTTTTGAATGAACATGCTCATGTGATCCTGTAATGTGAAACGAGTTCATTTGCGCTATGCAACGCTTTTTGAATTTAAAATATTACCTTTTGCGCGGCCGGTTTTAAAATCTGAGTGTTGGCCAGTCGTCGGCTTCTCCCCCCATGTAACTAGTACTGGGGTGTTCGGGATAAACCTGATCACTCTTTATCCCAATTTTGGGTCCTTCGAGGAAGGTGTTCAGCACAACGAACCAGGCAATCGTACTATAAGGCTTTATCACTGTCACTTAGCCATAGAAGTCTACAAGTTTAAATTTTGGCGAAGCCCCTAGTATACGGAAGGCCGAATTTGGGGCGCTATATACGCCTAAGTCGGGCAAGGCCGACTCCTCGCCCAAAGCAGAAAAAGTCTTTAAGGACTTGAGACCTCTCGAACAGCGACCAGCTCTCGCCTTATCATGACAGTCAGTTTTCGGCTTTCTCTACTGAGGTGCTCGTCCGGAAGAATCGGGACACAATCGCAGTAGTTCTCCCAGCGCTACCTTAGCCGGAACGTAAGCTACCAAAACATGGGAGCCGGGAAAACCCAACTATTGACCAAAGACATGATTCGGAGCTGATGCATATAATGCTATAAGTTCGGGGTGCCGCACTGTCAAAAGTGTTCGGACTTCTCATGCCGTACTATGGGGTAAACGAAAGCCCCTGGCGTACTGACCATACCAGAATGTACGGGTGCAAGTTGTTGTAAATGAACATATAAGGAAAAAAAGGATGGATAATGCAATAATAGACTAATGGTATGCATTGTTATTTAACTAATACGTCGAAGCATACTGATACAAGTAGTGCAATAAGCAAAAAATAGGACTATTTGACATGTCCTATCCAAGGGCAAGCTGCGTATGAATAGTAAAAAGCGGGGTATATCGATTGTTATTAGAGACCACCTGGGGGTTCCCTTGTACGTCTTAGCTTCTTGCCTTGGTTGTTCCTTCCCGTAATGTGTCCGGAAATCATACTGCCAGAAAGGGCTTCCAGAGAGTAAGGTCCTGAAAGAGAAAAAATGATAAAGGTATGCAGCCCCTAGGGCGGTTAAGCCGCATTGCGGGATGTGCCCTGGCCGTGCCCCCGCCTATGCCCATGGTATTTTCAGTGTGTAATTATGTACACGTGGCACAGATTTTGTCGCTTGACTAGGACTGGGATGGGGGCCGAATTGCTAGGCGATCTCTGAACGTGACAGGCGATCATGTTGCACTTTACTCCGGACTCGCTTGACGGTGTCCGGGGGCTGTATCGACGTTGCCTTAAAAGGCTGCTTTGTGCTTCTGCTGCGAGGGCCGCAGTGTGCTCTTCCATGCGGAGCGAGCGTTCTGTGTTTCCATTGACTGTTATGATCCCCCTAGGTCCTGGCATCTTGAGCTTGAGGTATGCGTAATGCGGTACTGCATTGAATTTTGCAAATGCGGTTCGCCCGAGCAGTGCGTGATAGCCACTGCGAAACGGGACGATATCGAAGATTAACTCCTCGCTTCAGAAGTTGTCCGGAGATTCGAAGACCACTTCCAGTGTGATTGAGCCCGTACAATGGGCCTCTACACCTGGGATGACGCCCTTAAAGGTAGTTTTGGTGGGTTTGATCCTCAAGGGATCTATACCCATTTTGCACACTGTATCCTGATAGAGCAGGTTCAGGCTGCCGCGGCCGTCCATAAGGACTCGAGTGAGGTGAAATCCGTCGATGATGGGGTCTAGGACCAGTGCGGCGGATCCGCCATGACGGATGCTAGTGGGGTGGTCCCTGCGGTCAAAGGTGATCAGACAAGCGGACCATGGGTTGAACTTTGGGGCGACGGGCTCCATCACATAGACGTCCCTTAGTGCACGCTTCTGTTCCCTCTTCGGAATGTGGGTTGAGTATATCATGTTCACCATCTTCACTTGTGGGGGGAACCTCTTCTGTCCTCCCGTGTTCGGCGGGTGGGGCTCCTCCTCGTCATCACTATGCAACTCCTTGTCCTTGTTTTCGGCGTTCAACTTGCCGGCCTACTTGAACACCCAGCATTCTCTGTTGGTGTGATTGGCTGGCTTATCGGGGGTGCCGTGGATTTGACACGAGCGATCAAGTATGTGATCCAAACTGGACGGGCCTGGAGTACTTCTTTTGAATGGCTTTTTCCGCTGACCGGATCTAGAGCCTCTGAATTCGGCATTTACTGCCATATCATCGGTGTTATCGCCATTGTTGCGGCGCTTTTGTCAGTTACGATGTGGTCTGCCATTGGCATCTTTGGTATCCGAAGTGCCCGGATTCCTTGATGTGTTGTTGCTGTGAGCCAGCCAGCTATCCTCGCCCGCGCAAAAGCGGGTCATGAGTGTCGTGAGGGCTGCCATAGACTTCGGCTTCTCCTGGCTGAGGTGCCGGGCGAGCCACTCGTCATGGATGTTATGCTTGAATGCGGCTAAGGCCTCTGCATCTAGACAGTCGACAATTTGGTTTTTCTTAGTTAGGAACCGTGTTCAGAATTGCATGGACGATTCCCCTGGCTGCTGAGTTATATGGCTCAAGTCATCAGCATCCGGTGGTCGCACATAAGGGCCCTGGAAGTTGTCAAGGAATGCGTCTTCCAAATCCTCCCAACTGCCAACGGAGTCTGCTGACAAGCTATTCAGCCAATGCCGAGTTGGTCCTTTGAGTTTTAGTGGGAGGTACTTGATGGCTTGCAGATCATCACCGCGAGCCATGTGGATGTGGAGGAGGAAATCCTCAATCCATACAGCGGGATCTGTTGTACCATCATACGATTCGATATTTACGGGTTTAAAACCCTCCGGGAATTGGTGATCCATAACTTCATCAGTGAAGCATAGGGGGTGTGCGGTGCCTCTGTGCCGGGCTATATTACGATGCAGTTCATATGAGTCTTGTCTGTTGTATTCGGCCCGGCCGGATTTACTTTTAGTGTATCCGGCGCGACGGTCATCGTCCCGCGTTGGGGCGCGCCCCCGTGACCCGTATATCGACCTTGCATGTTTTGCCCTGCTGTCCAATACGTCTCGCAGGTCCCGTGTGTTGCCCCGGGCCTTGGTGTGTTTGTTTGAGTGGCGGCGGGGTGCAGACTGATCTTCAGGCTGAAACGCCTCTCTGGCTCAGCCACGAGGTGGCCGGTCAGCCGCATCGTACACTAGTGATGTAGGTTTCAATGCTTCCTCCTCGAGGTGGGGTAGCAACCTGCGCTTTGGGTAACTCTTGGAGGGGCGCTCAAGTTCGTATTCCTCGGCCGCAAGGACTTTGGTCCATCTGTCTGCTAGCAGAGCTTGCTCAGCTTGAAGTTGTTGTTGCTTTTTCTTCAAGCTATTTGTTGTGGCCATAAGTCGATGCTTGAAGCGCTCCTGCTCGACGGGATCCTCAGTCACGATAAATTCTTCGTCGCCGAGGCTCACCTCGTCTTTGGAGAGAGGCATGTAACTGTCCTCCTCCAATTCTCCATCTGCTGCCCGCTCTGGAGGCTAGCTTGTTCACCCTCCCGCTCTAAATCGTGTTGGAAGGGGTTATTGTCATCTTTGGCACTATTCGGAGTGTTATTGTCTCTTGTGCCAGTATCACTACTTTTGCTATGGCAGGACTTAGAGCGGCGCCGCTGACATTGGCTCTTGGGTTGCTTCTTGGAGGGGTCATCCTCCGCTGTCTTGTCGCCATTGCCTTCTTTGGGGGTGTCCACCATGTATATATCATATGATGAGGTGGCGGTCCAGCGCCCTATGGGTGGTGGTTCCTGTTCGTCTCCTACATCATCGTCCATACCGTCGATGTCTTCAGAGTCGAAGTCGAGCATGTCGGTTAAATCGTTGACAGTGGCTACTAAGTGGGTGGTGGGTGGGGAGCGAATTTCTTCCTCGTCCACATCCCATTCTAGCCAGACATAGTTCGTCCAAGGTTCTCCTGTCAAGGAGAGATACCTTAATGAGTTTAGCACATCGCCAAAAGGCGAGTACTGAAAGATATCCACGGAGGTGAACTCCATGATCGGCGCCCAATTAGATTCGATAGGCATGGACGCAGGCGGCTCAGAGTCCATGGCCGAAGATGAATCCAGTGGTTCGGCAACAGGCTCTCATAAGGGGTGAAGTCAGTATCTGGCTCCATCGCCACTGAGAGTGCGGCCTCCATGGCGGGGTCTATCCACCTGTCCTTAGATGGCGCAAATTGCTCCAGATTGAAGACCGGAGTAGTTGCAGGTGCGATCTCCCAAACACTGTCCGACGGTAGAGCTAAATCATGCTCGTCATGATCATGCGGCGCACCTGACATAGGCTCGAATCCGTCGAAGATCAAGTCTCCATGGATGTTGGCAGTGTAGTTTAAGTTTCCGAACCTGACCTGATGGCCAGGGGCGTAGCTCTCGATCTGCTCCAGGTGGCCAACCGAGTTGGCCCGCAATGCGAGGCCACCGAATACGAAGATTTGTCCGGGGAGGAAAACCTCACCCTGGACCGCATCGTTACTGATGATCGAAGGAGCCATCAAGCCTTACGGTGACGGCACAGTGGAACTCCCAATGAAAGCACCAATGTCGGTGTCAAAACCGGCAGATCTTGGGTAGGGGGTCCCGAAGTGTGCGTCTAAGGTAGATGGTAACAGGAGACGGGGGACACGATGTTTACCCAGGTTCGAGCCCTCTCGATCGAGGTAATACCCTATGCCCTGCTTGATTGATCTTGATGATATGAGTATTACAAGCGTTGATCTACCATGAGATCAGAGAGGCTAAACCCTAGAAGCTAGCCTATGGTATGATTGTCTGTTGTCCTATGGACTAAACCCTCCGGTTTATATAGACACACAGGAGGGGGCTAGGGTTACACAGAGTCGGTTACAAGGGAGGAGATCTACATATCCGTATTGCCAAGCTTGCTTTCCACGCCAAGGAGAGTCCTATCCGAACACGGGACGAAGTCTTCAATCTTGTATCTTCATAGTCCAACAGTCCGGCCAAAGGATATAGTCCGGCTGTCCGGAGACCCCCTAATCCAGGACTCCCTCAACTGTCCTACAAACCTCTGCACTTGGAGGCCCAACAACATCTACAAGAAGAAGGTTGTGTAGTAGACATCAAGCTCTTTTTTGGCGCCGTTGTCGGGGAGGTTAGCGCTTGAAGGTATATCTTTAGATCTTGCAATCGAATTTTTTGTTTCTTGTTTTATCACTAGTTTAGTCTATAAAAGAAAACTACAAAAAATGGAATTGAGGTTGCCTCATATGCTTCATATTTTTAATATATTTCATGAAAATGATGGAAAGGAAAATTGTGCTCAAGTGTTAGAAGAAGAATGTATTAAAATGTTTGGCACTAAATCTTTGGATGATGAGCATGATTGCAATGTTGTTAGTATGAATTCTTTGAATATCCATGATGCTAATGATATGCAAAGCCACAAGCTTAGGGATGCAATGTTTCATGAAGATGACATTTTTTGTCCCCCAAGTTTTGATGAGCAAATTTATTTTGATGATAGCATGCCTCCTATTTATGATGATTATATTGATGAAAGTGGGTTTGGAAGAGAGTCAACTTTAGGAAGTAATGATCCCACTATTTTGGAGGGTGTTGAAACTTATTGTGATAATTATGAAAGTGGGTTTGGAGAGGTCATGACTTTAGTTAATGTTAATCCCACTATTTTGGAAGAGTGTCAACTTTGCATACATGTGGATCGTGTTAAGAATATGTTTTGTGATATCTATATTGTTGAATTTGCTTATGATCCTACATGTAATTATTATGAGGGGGGAACATATGCTTGTAGGAATTGCAATAATATCAAGTTTCCTCTCTGTGTTGAAAATCTTGAAGATTTGCTTGTTTTACCTTCCTATGCAAGTTGATTCTTGTTCCTACAAGTTGTTTGCTCACAAAATCCCTATGCATAGGAAGTGGGTTAGACTTAAATGTTCTAGTAATATTATTCATGATGTTCTCTTTATGTTTCAATTCTTATCCTTTATGTGAGCATCATTGAAATCATCATGCCTAGCTAGGGGCGTTAAATGATAACACTTGTTGGGAGGCAACCCAAATTTATTTTTGTTCTTTGCTTGTTGCTCCTGTTTAGTAATAAATAATTCATCTGGCTTCTGTTATGATTGTGTTTTTATGTATTAATTAGTGTTTGTGCCAAGTAAGACCTTTAGGATCTTCTTGGGTGATTATTGTTTGATCTTGCTGATAAAAACAGAAAGTATGCGTTCACGAGAATAATTTTCATTTTTTTACCAAAGAGCGATAAAATACCAATTCCCACTGCAGTAGATCAATATACAAATTATTTAGGTCGTCCTAAGTTTTCAGAATTTTTGGAGTGACAGAAGTATTCGAAACCTCCAGATTGCTACAGACTATTCTGTTTTTGACAGATTCTGTTTTCTTTGTGTTGTTTGCTTATTTTGATAAATCTATGAGTAGTATCGGAGGGTATGAACCATAGAGAAGTTGGAATACAGTAGATATTACACCAATATGAATTTAGAATGAGTCCACAACAGTACCAAAAGTGGTGATTTATTTTCTTATACTAACGGAGCTTACGAGTTTTCTGTTAAGTTTTGTGTTGTGAAGTTCTCAAGTTTTGGGTAAAGATTCGATAGACTAAGGAATAAGGAGTGGAAAGAGCCTAATATTGGGGATGCCCAAGGCACCTCAAGGTAATATTCAAGGACAACCAAGAGCCTAAGCTTGGGGGTGCCCCGGATGACATCCCCTCTTTCGTCTTCGTTCATCGGTAACTTTACTTGGAGCTATATTTTTATTCACCACATGATATGTGTCTTGCTGGGAGCGTCGTTTTATTTTATTTTGTTTTGCTTGCTATTTGAATAATATCCCAAGATCTGAAATTCTTGAATGTTAGAGAGTCTTCACATAGTTACATAATTATTCAACTACTCATTGATCTTCACTTATATCTTTTGAAGTAGTTTGTCGTTTGCTCTAGTGCTTCACTTATATCTTTTAGAGCACGATGGTAGTTTTATTTCGAAGAAATTAATGAACTCTCATGCTTCACTTATATTATTTTGAGAGTCTTTTAGAACAGCATGGTAATTTGCTTTGGTTATGAATTTAGTCCTAATATGATGGGCATCCAAGAGGGATATAATAAAAACTTTCATATAGAGTGCATTGAATACTATGAGAAGTTTGATACTTGATAATTGTTTTGAGATATAAAGATGGTGATATTAGAGTCGTGCTAGTTGAGTAATTGTGAAATTGAGAAATACTTGTGTTGAGGTTTGCAAGTCCCGTAGCATGCGCCTATGGTAACCGTTGTGTGCCAAATTTGAAGCATGAGGTGTTCTTCGATTGCCTTCCTTATGAGTGGTGGTTGGGGACGAGCGATGGTCTTTTCCTACCAATCTATCACCCTAGGAGCATGCGTGTAGTGTTTGGTTTTGATGACTTGTAGATTTTTGCAATAAGTATGTGAGTTCTTTATGACTAATGTTGAGTCCATGGATTATACGCACTCTCACCCTTCCATCATTGCTAGCCTCTTCGGTACCTTGCATTGCCCTTTCTCACCTTGAGAGTCGGTGCAAACTTCGCCAGTGCATCCAAACCCCGTGATATGATACGCTCTATCACACATAAGCCTCCTTATATCTTCGTCAAAACAGCCACCATACCTACCTATTATGGCATTTCCATAGCCATTCTGAGATATGTTGCCATGCAACTTTCCACCGTCTCGTTTATTATGACACGCTTCATCATTGTCATATTGCTTTGCATGATCATGTAGTTGACATCATATTTGTGGCAAATCCACAATTCATAATATTTTCATACATGTCACTCTTGATTCATTGCACATCCCGGTACACCGCCGGAGGCATTCATATAGAGTCATATTTTGTTCTAAGTATCGAGTTGTTATCCTTGAGTTGTAAATAAATAGAAGTGTGATGACCATCATTATTAGAGCATTTTCCCGTGTGAGGAAATAAAAAAAGAGAAAGGCCAAAAAAAGAAGAGAAGGCCCAAAAAACAAAAAACAAAAAAATGAGAGAAAAAGAGAGAAGGGGCAATGCTACTATCCTTTTACCACACTTGTGCTTCAAAGTAGCACCATGGTCTTCATGATAGAGAGTGTCTTATTCTGTCACATTCATATACTAGTGGGAATTTTCATTATAGAACTTGCCTTTTATATTCCAACAATGGGCTTCCTCAAATGCCCTAAGTCTTCATGAGCAAGAAAGTTGGATGCACACCCACTTAGTTTCTTTTGTTGAGCTTTCACACATTTATAGCTCTAGTGCATCTGTTGCATGGCAATCCCTACTCCTCACATTGACATCAATTGATGGGCATCTCCATAGCCCGTTGATTAGCTGCGTCAATGTGAGACTTTATCCTTTTTTTGTCTTCTCCACACAACCTCCATAATCATATTCTATTCCACCCATAGTGCTATGTACATGGCTCGCGCTCATGTATTGCATGAAAATTGAAAAAGTTTGAGAATACTAAAGTATGAAACAATTTCTTTGCTTGTCATCAGGGTTGTGCATGATGGGAGCATTTTGTGTGACGAAAATGAAGCATGGCCAAACTATATGATTTTGTAAGGATGAGCTTTCTTTGGCTATATTATTTTGAGAAGACATAATTGTTTGGTTAGTATGCTTGAAGTATTATTATTTTATGTCAATATTAAACTTTTGTCTTGAATCTTTCGGATCTAAATATTCATGCCAAAATAAAGAAAATTACATTGAAAATTATGTTAGGTAGCATTCCACATCAAAAATTCTGTTTTTATCATTTACCTACTCGAGGACGAGAAGGAATTAAGCTTGGGGATGCTTGATACGTATCCAACATATCTATAATTTTTGATTGTTCCATGCTATTATATTATCCATCTAGGATGTTTTATATGCATTTATATGCTATTTTATATGATTTTTTGGGACTAACCTATTAACCTAGAGCCCAGTGGCAGTGCCAGTTTTTTCCTTGTTTTTTAGTTTTACAGAAAAGGAATACCATACGGAGTCCAATGGACGTGCCAATTTTTGATGATTTTCTTTGGACCAAAAGAAGCCCCCAGAGTAAAAGAGTTGGGCCAGAAGAGTCCCGG
>NC_041386.1:45464593-45643798 GCF_002162155.2 Triticum dicoccoides
GGACGACTCGGGAACCTCCCTGACTTGTTCCCGATGCCAAAAATTCCTATAAATACTGAAACCTCCAGAAAATAACCTAGTTCAGGAGTTCCGCCGCCGCAAGCCTCCTTAGCCACCAAAAACAAATCTAGACCCGTTCTGGCGCCCTGCCAGAGGGGGGAATCCCTCTCCGATGGCCATCTTCATCATCCAAGCGCTCTCCATGACGAGGATGGAGTAGTTCACCTTCAGGGATGAGGGTATGTACCAGTAGCTATGTGTTTGATCTCTCTCTCTCTCTCTCTCGTGTTCTTGATTCGGCACGATCTTGATGTATCATGAGCTTTACTATTATAGTTGGATCTTATGATGTTTCTCCCCCTCTACTCTCTTGTAATGGATTGAGTTTTCCCTTTGAAGTTATCTTATCGGATTGAGTCTTTAAGGATTTGAGAACACTTGATGTATGTCTTGCATGTGCTTATCTGTGGTGACAATGGGATATCCACGTGATCCACTTGATGTATGTTTTGGTGATCAACTTGCGAGTTTCGTGACCTCATGAACTTATGCATAGGGGTTGGCACACGTTTTTGTCTTGACTCTCCGGTAGAAACTTTGGGCCACTCTTTGAAGTTCTTTGTGTTGGTTGAATAGATGAATCTGAGATTGTGTGATGCATATTGTATAATCATACCCACAGATACTTGAGGTGACATTGGAGTATCTAGGTGACATTAGGGTTTTGGTTGATTTGCGTCTTAAGGTGTTATTCTAGTACGAACTCTAGGATATATCGAACGGAAAGAATAGCTTCGTGTTATCTTACCACAGACTCTTGAATAGATCCATCAGAAAGGATAACTTTGAGGTGGTTTCATACCCTACAATCACTACAAAAAAATACACTTCCGTGATGATACGTGTTTGTCATAGTAGGTCACGTTTTTTGTCATGCATGTACATCCATGACAAATTTATGACAGAATCAAGATAGTCATACTTGTGCTATCGTAGAAGTGTTCCATGACATTACCAAAATTATCATCACGGAAGTGTCCACTTCCATGATGATAAATCGCGCGTCACAGAAGTGCTTCCGTCAAGGGTGACCGACACGTGGCATCCACCGTAACGGAACGTCGTTAATCTATTGGGTCGGGTTTTGGATCCGATAACCCGTTAACAGCCCCGACCAATGGGGATTTTCCACATGTAAAATCATCATTGGCTGGAGGAAACACGTGTCGGCTCACTGTTGGGACAGATGTCATCCGCTCATTGGACCGAAGGCGCCTATGATATGGCGACACGTGGCACGGCCCAACACAGGCCCATTCCTGTGAAAAGGCCGACCCGTTTGACTTGGTCAAAAGGTGGCGGGCCGGCCCACGGAAAGCCTGTTAACGGCCTGTTCGCATATAGCCCATTTACAGCCCGCTAACCCAGGGCCCGTTACACCCTTTCGGAATTAGGCCCAGTAGCGTCATCTGGGCCGTCCAATATGATTCAACCCATTTTAACTTCCGGCCCATGTGTGGCCCATGACTTCTTTCGGCCCATATGAGGACCTTTGTAACTCTTGGCCCATTAACGGCCCGTGGTGAAACTGGCCCGTAATGAATAGTGTATCACTTTATACCCATTAACGGCCCGTTATTCCATTGGGTCATTTCCAGGCCAAGTTATCTTTCGGCCTTCTCTGCGCCAATTGATTCTTGGGCTCATTTGCAGCATTCGGTTACATACGGCCCGTTACTGTCATTTTCTGTTTGTGGGCCAAATTCAGCCCGTCGTTACAGTCGAGCCGTTTGCGGACCATTAATACGTTGGGCCGTTTTCATGTAAAAAAACCGTTGGGCTGTTTTCATATAGTTATCAAATATGGCCTATTAACGGCCCGTTATGGTCCACGAATAGTACGGCCCATGATTGGCGAAATCATGATACGCCCCGTAGAAGGCCCATGGATCCTACGGCCCGTATGAGGCCCATGGATAGTATGGCCCGTAGAAGGCTCATGGATCGTACGGCCCGTAGAAGGCCCGTGGACCCTAAGGCCCGTATAAAAGGCCGATGGATCCTACGGTCGGACGAAGGCCCATGGATCATACGGCCCGTAGAAGGCCCATGATTATTTTGGCCTAGTTACCAAAAATAGGCTATTGTGGCCACTAGAAAAAAAAAACAGAAAAAGAACTGTAGAGACTACAAGCAAACAACTAAACAAGACAATAAGGAAATAAATAAGCAAGCAATTAACACTAGCCTATTACCACTATTACACATATTACATCCATTGGGCATCAAAGTTCGCCACCAATGCAAATATAGGGAACAAAGCAGCACATTACATACACTGGTCGTCAAAATTGGCCACCAGTGCAAATAAACGCGGCAGCAAAACAAGAGCATAACTAAAACAACTTCAGAAGAGCTCAAGAAATGTTATCCTGGGTATCCACCATGCTAGCAATAAGCTTAGCAAGCAGATTAGCTTTGTCCTGTTTGGCGCTAAAATCCTCCAACGCTTGCTGTTGCACCAGAAAGTATGCATCTGAATGCTCCAGGGACTTTCGCAGTCCTTCCGCTTCTTGTCGCAACACAGCTGATCGATGTCTTTCAGCTTGTAGTTGAGACTCAAGAAACCGAACTAAATCAGACAGTGAGTTTGAATAGCTTGTGCAAGCGGTAGTGGCCAGTAACTCGAACACTAAACCAAGACAAGACTTTGGGGTTGTCTCGCTGTCTTCAAGATAGTCTTCCTTAGCTGTTTTATTAGCTTTGTTGGAGATCAACAAGGATGTGTCACTATCCTGAACCTTATCTGCATTACTTCCTTTACCATTGCTTAATAAGGCACTCTTCCCCAATATTCTGTCAGCATTCTAAAAGAAGAAACAAGCAGACACATAATAAGTTTAGCATGTACTAGTATATGAAACTCATTTCGGTGAACCAGTTCATTAGTAAGGTGGACAGGATTAAACTACCAAGTCTTCTATTGCCAAGTACTAGTACATAATAAAAGCATCAAACAAACATATATCTATGTCCTATGGTCACTGCATTGTCTTGCCAAATCAAAATAGAGACACGGTTCAAATCATATCAGTTCAAGACAAAGCAGCAGTGAAAGAATACAAAGCGTGGGAAACAACACGGCACAACAAGATTTCAGATGGGTACCACGGGTCTACATGTACAACAACACTATTGGCTCTGTTGCGATGCTAGTAATGTGCATGGTATGAAAGTCAAGTCAACTGTATACACAATTGAAATTGAAATCAACAGAGCTATTGATAAGAGCAAACCTGTTAAAGAAACATGCGTGAACATACCTGTTGTGCCATTGGAGTTTCGATTGGATCCTTCATTTTAAAAATAAGTTTGTATGAGTAAATACAGTGATACAAGAGCAAAGCAATCATAGTTAAAAAAAGGCGCGCCTAAGCGAGCGCTTAAGTGCGCCTAGGCTCTAGGCATTGGCAAAATGCATTGCGCATAACAACGCATAATCTGTGCATAACTGCGCATAAGCATGCGCTTTGGTCAGTAAAGCGCAAGGCGGTGGCAAAACGCACAATTAACGCCTAGCACTTTTTTGAACTATGATAGCAATGGAATCTTAAATTAGAACAGTTGTTCTTCAGGTTTAGGCACTTGTTCTACATGAACAGAGTACAGTAAGACGCAAGAATATAATACTTAAAAATAGAAAATGAGCTCATAGACCTTACCACATTCTTGGTTCGGGACCAGTACAGAACAAGGCATTCCCATTCATCGTCCAGTAAATGTGTCTCAAGAGAATGTAAGGGAATTTGATGAGTTTGTTTGCCGGTGAAGTATGTTTTCTTCAGGTAATTCTGATACTGCCACCAAGCATTCTTGAAGATAGCAGAGGTATTAGCACAGGTTACCTCATCCTGAGTTTCCAAATCGGTCCTTCTCTATAGAGAAAAATGGGAGAATTTGTTGTATTATAACCATCATGGAGGTAGGATGTATGGGACGAAGCAAAGTAATTGTCATGAATAACATTACTTACACATAACTCCTGGACAAACACCTGCAACTGGCATTTTCCTTCATCTTCAGTATAATATTTCCAAGATGGGAAGATACGCACATACGATTTAACAACATCAAATGTGATAGATGCTAAACTACGACTAGCTAGTTGTGCTTCCTCCATAGGAATAGGCGTACTAACTGGTGGAGTTGGGGTTCGCCGGGATAGTACTGGCCCTTTGGGCACTGGAGCTGCCTTACTAATAGCTCTTGTTTGGGAGCTCTGTGGTGGAGATGGTGTTGTGTCAACATAAACTGGGTTACTATCGGCTGGGGTTGGGGTTAGATTGGGTGAATCTGGTTCTCTGTCCATCGCAGTAGGGGTACAATCTGTGAGAGTTTGGGTTATGTGTGATAGGGTTTGTTCTTGTGCATGTACAACCGGGGTGCTATCTCCACCAAGAGGTAGCACTGTTTTATTTGAAGACCGTATTTTTAGTCCGCTAGATACTGGCATCACCCGCTCCAATTCAAATGGTTGATAAACAGGAAACATAGTTGAATGTACAAACATTGTATGAGAGACAGATGCAATAGATAGTGTGGAAAAAAGAGGGCATGAAATAGTTGACATGTATATTGTTTAACTAAAACGGATAGCATGACATAATTTCACATATATGATGTCTATCTAAACTGGATAGCATAGCATAACATAATTCAAAGATATGATAAATAACTAAACAGGATCGCATGACATAATTCACCTACATATTATCTAAGTAATCAGGATCACATCATTTAATTCACATATGCGATTTATATGCTAAACAGAGGGCATTCGATATGATGTCTGAACTAAGAACATGGTGTTGAATATTGTGTATATGATGTCTAAACTATGCAATGCAAGACACCGTATGCAGGATATGAGCAGTATAACCGTGCCAAGTTAGAGCATACACCTCAGTGGGGGAATAGGACTGGTCATCTGTCTCTGAATCCATCTCTGAGGAGCTATCGGGACCCAACAAGAGATTTGCTTCTACAGGTAGCACTGTCTGCTCTGAAGGCCTTGTTTTCACTCCAGATTTGTCCATCTCCCACCCAAATGGCTGATTCACAGGAAGAGTAGTTTAATGTACAAACATTGTCGACAAATGGAAATGTAATGAAGAAAAGGATGGGCAAGATATCATTCAAATATATGATGCCTGGTTAAACAGGATGGCATTGCACATTTCACATATATTATGGCTGGCTAAAAGACATGAGACTGCATAATTCCCATATATGATATAGAAACTAAACATGTGGCATTACAGAACATGTCTAAACTAAGCAGATGACATATATGATGTCAAAAGTAGGCACTGCAAGGCAACATATGCATGATATGACTAACATCATCATGCCAAGGTAGAGAAAACACCTTGGGGGGTAAATAGGAGTGGTCAGCGGCGTCTGAATCCGCCTCAGAACAGATATCTTCCTCTGGATTACAATCTGGAGAGGGGTGGGGAGGGTTTGCCATTGAACCCACCATGGAGCGATGTCTGCATGACATTGTATTGCCGCGCAAAACTCTTCTCTTTTTCTCTACATGTTGAGCATGACTGTGTACAATATCTGACATGCATACGAAAAAATATGGTGAGATTATGTAAGGAGAGCATGCAAAAATTTAGAGTGATGGTAACAACCAGTGGATCGACATTTTTCTGTTGAACCAAAATAGCCCTAATGGATCGACGTGAATGTATAGTAATAAGTGATGCAACAAGTGTACAACCTCTTTGCCGTAGTCGTGTCGACCTCAGCATCACTGGGTTGGTCGCTGAAGCAGTTGAGGCAGAGGTGGCTGTCGGAGTTGTGGAGGAAGATCTGAGGAATCTGTAGACGACGTCCAGGGCACTGCTCTGTTGTGATGGACCGTTCTGTCATTGGAGAAGCTCCGGTGAGCCGTAAGACGTCAAGGCTGAAGCAGCACAAGACAGACATCGTCAATCTCAAGTGGGATTCTAATAGAATCTCCAATAGATGATGTAAAATGGATGTAAAATTAACATCACCAAAAACCACCTGACTACAACAGATGAGGTAAAAACTGTTGACTCTGAACTTAACTGTCGAAACTGAAATTTACTGTGGAATCTGAATGCTACTGTCAAAACTGAATGCAATGGTAGCAAAGAGGCACTTGACATGTAGTTTAGGGAGGGCCTGAAGTTCATCTTCAACCTGCACCCCCCTGAGCCGCCAGCCACCACCGGCCGA
This sequence comes from Triticum dicoccoides, assembly GCF_002162155.2. NCBI lineage: Eukaryota > Viridiplantae > Streptophyta > Magnoliopsida > Poales > Poaceae > Triticum > Triticum dicoccoides. The sequence goes on from NC_041386.1 coordinate 45,470,867, forward strand.
ACCGCCAGCCCCAGCACCGCCTCGCCGCCCCGAAACAACTCGCCACCGTCGCCCCGGCCAGCCCTCTAGGCCCCCCGCCCCCACCCTGAACCCTAAGATAGATAGTGGGGTACCTCTCCGGTGAGCCCCCGTCCCCGCTGCGGGTGGTTCTTCCTTAACTCCGGCGAGCCCCCCAATCCCTGAAAATTGACTGACCCAAAAGTCTATTCAGTCGACTGAAGTGTGGCTTAATCAGAGTAGAGCAGCAGCACGAGCGAGGGGGAGAGCAGCAGCAGCAGCTGGGTGAGCGAGCGATCGAGCGAGAGCCGGAGCAGCAGCAGCGCGAGCGAGCAAGAGCCGGAGCAGCAGCAGCGCGAGCGAGAGCCGGAGCAGCAGCAGCGTGAGCGAGAGCCGGAGCAGCAGCAGCAGATCCAACTGGTATGGCCGCCGCCGCCGAAGGGGCCTCACACTGGGGGAGATCCGCCATGGAGATGTCGCCCGCGGCGCCGGCTTCAAGGTAGCCGCTCCATGGGGGTGCAGGATGGAGCACCGTCGCCGCCGGGAGGTCGAGTTAAGGAGAAGGTGCGATGCGATGAGTGTACAATCACTTTGGTGGCGCCGAGGAGGCCTCGACTTCGTCCGAGGAGTCGGTGAGGATGATGCGGTTCTGGTGGAGCAGGTTAAGGCGGCATTGTGGGGATGGAGCAGCCGCGATAGACGAGGCGATCATCGGAGCAGCTCCTTGGAGGTGGAAGACGGCAAGATAGACGACGGATCCTCATCCGGGGAGGTGGACAAGGGATGTCGAGCTATTGCAGTGGACGATGTCGTCGGGGAAGAGGCTCCGACTAGGCAGCAGTGACATGGCGGACGGAGGAGGGTGGGGTTTCGTGGCTGGAGCGGAGAGGTTATGGCAGCCTGGGATTTCGAATGGTGAAAAGGGGGCGATGGGAGGGGGTGAAGCATGACATAGGGACGCGCTTGTCCAAAATGTAGGGTGTGTTACAAAAGTACCCGCCACCGATTTGAACTAGCGGCCCTTTCGGCTCAGGGTTAGAAGGGGGATTTCGCGTGTCGGGATTTGGCAGCTGGAGGGAGTTTTCACGCGCGTTGTAATTTCGGGATAGCAAGGTGCGGGTTGTGAAGGCGCCAGTTTTGGGAGCACGATATCTGAATTTTCGGGATATAACAAGACGCGGGTTGAATTTTAGGGACAAGCCTAATGTGTTGTAATATTGTACTTGTACGTACCAAATCAATTCGCACTTCCCTCAACCAAAAAGAAAACGAAAAAATAAAAACTATTCACACCACACAAAGAGAGAGTCTTGCCCCGTTTTACTATACAAATGCTATTCAAAGCTACTCCCTCCTTCCATCTATATAGGGCCTAATGTGTTTTTCGATGCTAACTTTGACCAAATATTAGAGCAATGATATATGACATGCAACTTACACAAAGCACACCGTTAAATTCATCTGTGAAAGGTTCTTTCAATGATATAATTTTCACATTGTGCATGTCATGTACTATTAATCTTGTCAATAGTCAAAGGCGGTCTTAAAAATCTCATTACGCCCTATATAGATGGAAGGAGGGAGTATGAATCCATGTTATGTCTGATCAAATTTTTTTTCTCTTGTTGTATAATGCATGTAACCTACTCATACCAACATTTTAGTGCATTCCAAATGTCTATACTACCGCTGCAATTCGAACTAAATTTGAATTCATTTCTCTATTTCAATAAGAATCTACAATCATGATTGTTGCCAACTTCAACCATCATAGTTTCCTTGCTATCCGCTCGATATAAATCGGACGGCCTATAATGCAGGATGGCAGGCACACCATCATCAACAACTCTGTTTTTATAAGAGTAGAGATAAAATATATTAAATGTAGTATAACATGTTCATAACCACACCATGTGTATCACCGTTATAGATATTCACACATGCGTCGGTTTGAAACACTGTGATAAATTCTTCAAATATTCGAATTCACTTTTTATAATGAAGTATATATGATCTCTATTTGTCTTTTACACCCACACAACCCTCTTATCTTTGTAGCTAGCGCTAACTTTCTATTGTGCATGCACACGCCCGCATCCCTCTCACCCTCCCTCAGCATTCTCTAGCTCCATCGCGCAAATTTGTCTTTTCACTTTAGGTCGTTCACCCATGGTGTGTGTAGGCCCCCCAGCTCCTTCTTTAAGGCACACATCGATCGATATGCCTCTCTAGTCAGGTGTGCCTAGCACAAACACAAGCTTCCCCTCTTCTCTTGTCACCGTCCATGCCTCACTCCCACCACTCTTTTCATCATTCTCGTACTCGCACACTCCTCCCCCTCGATATAGTATGCCTCTCGTACCACCTCCTACATGCATCCCTCTCTCTCTATCCTTCTCCTCGTGCCTCATTTTCTTCTAACACACACATGCATGTATACCGATCGATCTCCCAACATATACCTAGATCGACTTTAACTACCCCCCCCATCGATCGACGTACCTCACAAGTTATGTCTCTCCTTTCTCTAACAAAGGGTGATTGATCTTCCTATGTAGTTACGTCTGCTTACCACAACCACATCGTCCCCCCTCATCATTCGTGCATGCCTCCTGACCCGTCTCTCACACGCACGTGCACAGACAACAAGCAGCCATCTCCTCTCTTATTGATATTGCGGGTGTGCCCTCCGTTTGTCTAGCAAGCCTATCCCACCATTTGTTAGAAGCAACTCCACTACCACCCCCTCCAACACTCTAGCTCTGTCTATCTCCCAACCTTATTCCTCTCCTGCACATATGCATGGATGCCGATTGATCTCCCTTAATACATGAGGCAGATCGATCTCCTTAATACATGAGGTAGGCCTCTCTCCTCCTCCACACATATACCAGCCATTGTACCTCTATAGTTAATTGGGCCTCCCTCTTCCCCCACCACACACCGATAGTCGAGCGCTGCAGGTAGGTATCCATGCCACAGAGACAAACTGCACATGTCCCATCTCACGTTCCAGTAGGCCAGCCACTCTATATCTTTGACGTGGGCACACACAAATTCGATGGCACTCTTTATCGATCGCGCGCGCACACACACACACATCATCCCTCTCTTCGATTCGATGGACACCTCAAGATGCATTTGTATGAGTAGTTTATCTTGTGCGAGAAAAGGTTGAACGAGGGAAGGCCTTATTTGCGAACATGGAGAGACATGTGGTATATTTTTGCAAAATTGTCATAGTTTCTTTCCTATCCATTAGATATAAATCTGATGGCCTATATTGCAGGATGGCACGCACACCATCATCACCAACTCTGTTTTCTACTGCCTCCCGTCTGAAAATACTTGTCATCAAAATGGATAAAAAGAGATGTATCTAAAACTAAAATACGTCTAGATACATTTCCTTTTATCCATTTTGATGACAAGTATTTCCGGACGGAGGGAGTATTTTTCTTTTTAGAGATTTCAACAAGTGACTATGACCGGACCTTACCAACATACTCAAAAAAGTAGTCCATAACTTTGATGTTACCCTCTTTTCTTGGCAGTGCAGTGCCATCTGGATACCTCATAAATAAATAAAGTACCACATGATACTAATATATGATACATGGCGCAGGAGTACTAAGTATTATTAATACATTTTTGCTAGAACTCATCTAGATGAGATATAATTTGGTCTCATTCATCTTTTATAGCCATCTGATGTGATGCTATATAAGATGCGTGTGTGCTGACGTGGGTTGTATTTGTTCTTGTGCAACGAACTGACCACTGCATGTCATGTTTGATAGTATCAAGTCATTAAAAGCATACAAGCCCCACATCTCTTCTTGGTTGATTCCTCTATTTATGTCAAAAAATAAGAAACAACGTGAGAGTTAATGCACCACGCCTATGTGTTTACTATTTGGTTTTCATAAGATGACTTAATACTCACCTAGACGGAGGGAGTATTTGATTTGACAGCGGGCGGCCCATTTCCCGATACGGCTTTAATGCAGACGAGGGAGGGAGTAGCGGTTCTCGATATGTTGAACAGCCAATGCATCCACCTTCAATTAATGCATGAGGGAAGTAATGGGAGGAGGTCCGGGAAAAGAGGCTGCACGATGTGAATGCAATGCAGTTTGCCCTCATTGCCCTCATATAAAGGCGCCCTTCCATTCTAATGCATCTACCACATCGTACGCACCTAAGCATTTGCCTAAGCACCTACACTAAGCGCAAAAGAGCTCACTCCAGACCCATGGCGGCGATGCTCGTGAGCGGCCAGCGGCTGCGCCAGATGGTCCACGATGCCGGCCTACGGCATGGCGCCGAGGATCGTCTCCAGATGGTGTTGGAGACCGGCTGGTGGATGGCCGCCTTCGATGCCAACTACAACTCTCAGTTGGACCAGATGATCGTTGCTGCCAGCAACAAGTTCACCATCCTCAAGAAGCTCGCGGATGACATCGCTGTATTCCTCTAGCCAGCGCACCCGGGCTCCTCATTGCATGCCACCCTAATCGGCCTCCAAGGCCGGAACCTCTTTCAAGCACTGGTGGCCCTGCGACTGCCCGCCGACGCCATGAAGAATGTCTACCTGGAGGTCGCGCTCACCACGAGGCGCCTTGCCCTGCAAGAATTCGTCGACCTACACATCCACATGTACGAGGAAATCGTGTACATAGGTATCTACAAGGCCAGTGAGGACGCTATGACGTTGGCCTTCCTCAACCGGCTGGAAGCCTTGGATGCCTTTGCTGAGAAGCACCTCAACCTCGTCACAAAAGCCGCCGCTCCTTAGCCGCCGGTCGGTGGCCCGGCGCACTAAGTTGAGGAGGAGGAGGTCGTATGTTCGTGGATCCATCTTTCTTCTTGCCTTTTGTAACCACCACTGCGATCGCATCATCGTGGCCTTAATTCTTATTGTGCTGTTGCATTCTCGTTCCAGTCAATACCGACATGTGCGATCCCTTTGCTTAATTATATGCATCACTGTAACTAGTACTCCATCCGTCAATTTATAAGTTGTGCTTACCTTTTCCATCAACTTCGTGCAACACACGGACATCTTGCTAGAAACACTAGAATATGTCTATATAATCCGTATGTGATAGTCCATTTGAAATCTCAAAAAAGACAAATATTTAGGTATGGAGGGAGTAATATATTAGGAGTATATCAAAACAATAGTGATTTCTTTCAAGTTTGTGAACAAATACTACTATTCTACTACTTTGGATCCGTCGCAACGCACGGGCACATTGCTGCTAAAAGGAAAAGGCATGTCGCGTTTGCGTCGCACCCCACACGCCCGGGAATCGGGAGTACAACATGGCCCGTCCGGCACGACACATAGCTTAGGGAAGGTGTGTTGCCTAGCATTTTCACTTTCATGTGGGACCGCCGTTGAGCAAACCGACACCCCGCCCGCCGCCGCGTTGGAAAACAGAAACGAGGGGAAGATCTAGTTGTAGCATGGAAGCCAAGAAATTTGGTGTCAAACGGGGCTCGTTGATAGAGTAGGAGCATTCCGTGCTAGTACTACTCCTATTAGTACCAAGTTTGTACTCCTAATACTATATTACTAGTACTACCACTATACAACTAGTAGGTACGTGCACGGCACAACATCGTAGGAACAAAAAACGGGAAGATATTGTTTTGGGTGATTTATCTTTTTTCAATCAACGTAGTATGAATAATATGATGTGGGGGGCACCCATGAAGCTTATGTGGCTTGGTTGCATGGCTATGGAAGGTTAGATAAAAATAAATAGATAATATGTTTAGAGTGCACTCCACTAAATAGATATATATACTTTGGATCCATTGCAATGGACAGGCACATCTATATCTATACCCCCTATATAGTGTGTGAAAAACTTTGAAAGTTGGTCGTTGGATGAAGCCAATCCGAGGGTACAAAGATGGCAAATCCGAGCACTACTGGCCGTTGGATATCATCCACCAGATTCTTCCACATGTATAATCTAGAAGACTCCATGGTTGAACTTAATTCATGACTAAGGGCCTCTTTGATTCATAGGATTGCAGAAACACAGGAATAGGAAAAAAGTAGAATTGGAATGGCATGTTCATTGGATCCCTATAGGATTTGAGTTTGTTTGATTGTGTCACATGAAAAACAAAGGATTTCTTTCAAGATGTTGGAGTGCATGTTAGAATTCTTGTGAAACGTAGTACAAATGGATCCTTAGGAAAATATTCTACATGATTCAATCCTACGAATCAAACGACCAATGTAGGAAAAATTCCTAAGGATTCTAATCCTTCAAAGATCCTATGAAAATCCTTTGAATCAAACAGACCCTAACTTTGCCACAACTAAGCTTAGTCAAAGTTATTAGTTCTTCAAAACGAGAGAAACAAGTTGGCAAGCCTAAGGGAATCTTGCCACATTTTTGTGTGTATGTCATGTGGGGCCTTAGTGTGGCTTGCCTAAGGTGTGGCTTGAACAAAACACTCACCTAAGTTAATCAAACTTGCCTAACCTTACATTCCACCAGATTTTGCCACATGTTAGAATCCAGAAAGCTCCACATGTAGAAGCATAATGCACAAACCACCAGAATCTCATGCATGCAATCCACGTGTACCTTACTAGTACCAGTAGTTGGTAGTAGTAAGAAACAAATTCCAGTTTTGGCACGAGCTCGTACTGCGGGAGCACCACAAGGCCTGCCGTAGGAGTTACATTTCCCTCTCGGGGCCCACGGGACCGAACTTCAGTGGCTTAGTGCCTGGCCTATGAGTCAATGACATGCAGACCTTAAATGCGGCTGGCCCACATGTCATTCTCATGGTGGTGGCGTGGTTCGTGACTCACTTGTTCGAGATGAACCGGCCGGTGGTGGCGTGGCCGTGGCGTGGCCGTGGCGAGGGTGCCACAACTGGGCGTCAGGGCATTACGAGGCATAGATGGCCACACCGGCGGGTACTAGCGGTGTCATGGGAATCACGGGTGACTGTGGTAGAAACTTGATGCTCACGCATTTTAGGTGGCCCACATGTCATGCACACAAGCTGTCATGTTTACGGACACATGCACTGCATACCGATCACTGGAAGGAGTAGCAGAGAAAGCTATATATGCGGATAAATAGTTCCTTATAGTCAAGCGGACCCACGCTACTACTCTGTTCCAAAGACATGCACACCATCAAAATAGTCCATCTATATCAATATACACCGAGAGGGAGTAATTTTTTTTACAAGAGAGGAAATAGTTCATCCATCCATAATGCCCTCCTGCTGGTGCAGCCTTTTCTTCTTCTTCTTCTTCTTCTTCTTCTTCTTCTTCTTCTTCTTCTTCTTCTTCTTCTTGTTCTCATTCTCTGTGGGAGACGGCTTCACAACAAGCTCTTTGGACCTTGCAGCTATCTCGAAACTCACACGGGCATCGAGGGCAACATATTTTATTCGCTCGTACGTCAAGGGATAATTCTCCCATCCAGACAACCTTAATGCCACCGTCTCGTCACCCTTCTAAAGATTTGTACTGAGCACAAAATTTGCTACGTCGAATAGGGATGGTGTCTGTTTATCACAATATTCTACAGGAATTTTGATTCTGGTTTGTAGGTCAGCGATGCTTTTCAAATCAATGTTGTACGGCTTCAGCTTCTGTTTGTCCCCTTCGATGGCTGCCCCACAGAAGTATACGTCCTCCCGAGACAAGAAATCTTGAAGCTCACGTGGTATGGAGGGCGAGTGTATGGTGTGGTACACCAAAACATCATCTTCGTGGCACAGCTGAAGGACGGCGGCGCACTGGATCTTCCCAGGGGCACGCTCTGTGTACTCTGCGTCGAGACCGATGACCCTCGTCTCTACCTTTTCGAGGGAGTTGGATACATTGTTGATCCACTGCCGAACAACCCTTGGGTGGACGGTGACGGTGGAAACTATGCGCATCGAGCCTTCGACGAGGACATGTTAGACGCTAAAAACCTGCATCTCGATCTCTTCCGCCATTTGGAAACGCTAGAATGGAGGGCTATGGTTTGGAGAATTAGGATTAGATGGCTAGTCTAACTAAAGTAGTAGATGATTATTTAAAGAGGTTAAAATAATGTGAACGCAGTGGGGTTTGGATGCAAATGAAGACGAAGGGGAAGTGAAGAAGCCGAGGAGAATCGGTTCCTGATGGAGAAGTAAATGGGAGAAGTGGCGTGCAGGCAGTTGATTAGACGGCTAGGTAGACTAAACGAAAAGGCTATGCGGGTAGACTGATGAGTCGTACCTGTTCGTGTACGTGCCCATCCTTCCTGATAGGTGGGACCTATGCATGCAAACAGATAAAAATGTCCTGGATACAGAACATGGATAACACTGTATATTTAGTGTAGAATAGTACTTTGAATTTTGGCCACTACTTCTGCTGTTTAGTAACTTTTCTGAATTTTGGCCACTACTACAGTAAGTTCAAGTGAGTAACTATAGTAACTTCAAGTGAGTAACTCCATTTCTGATTTTTTTTACATAAAACTAACCATGATATTTGTTCCTCTATTCTGGTCATAATTATAATCTAATTGCTGAACCCTTAATCATTCTCATAATGTTTACATGATGCACAATTATACTGCCGTCAAAACTACTCCATACACACACTGTCGAAACTGATAAGATGGTGGTGGAGGTGGGAATAAATGTTCAGTATTGGTGCATTTTTTGTGCTTACAAAATTCAAATTGAATTTCACTACCAAAAGAAAAGAAGTGGAGATTAAATGTTGCTTTCCACTTACTTCACCTGTGTGTAACTCTTTTGGTGCATTTTCTGTAGAACCTATGTGTAGCTGCAGCATACAGGCCAGTTCATCAACTGCTCAAAGAAGAAAAGAAGGTGGCATTTCCTTGCCTTTAGCATACAGGCCAGTTCACTTAATGTCCTCTAGTGCTATATTTCTGAGAACATCCAAGTTTTTACTTATCACTTTGCTAGCATTCACAAGTCTATTGAAGCGTGCATGTCTCTGTGAATCTTGTCGCCTACTCCAAGTAGATGGTGTGTAGCCTGGCAAAGGATATTAGTACTTGGTGCATTCTAAGTTTAAAACCACTCTAGATTTACAAGTGTTTACTGAAGATGACAAGTATTTATTCAGTTCTAAATTTGAAGTAACTAGTAGACGAACAATATTCATCTTTTTCTGTATATGAAGAAGAATAAGCCTAGCTAATTCAAATAATTCCAATTTCAGGGACATGTTTTTATCAACTCTTAGTTAAGGAGTTGTGGCAGTTTTTAGTTTTCAGTTTTGTGCTACTTGAATTGATTCTACGGGAATATTTAGGGAAGAGTCATGGCTATGCTTAGCTCTCTGTAAAATGAATGACTGAAATTGGAAAATTGGAAACTTTAGGTATGTTTGCAATTGGAAAAACGGTGCATAAATCCAAATAAAGCAAATAAATTCAAATGATTCAAATAAATCCAAATAAACATGTTTGATCTTCATTTTGCATATTACAGAGTAATTGACAACAAATTGACCTGGTTGGAATTCATACAGCAACAGTAACAGTTAACTGAACTTCTTTTGCGTGCATTTATCACTCCAGAAAACTTTCAGTAACAAGTGAGCAGCCTCTGCATTTTCTCAGTGAACTTTTGAGTGCATTTATCACTTGTTGGAGTATGCTATAGCTTCTACAAATCACAAACTCCTTTAGTTTACATCTCAGTTTTAGCAAACACTACAGTTTTAGTAAAGGAGTCATAATTGAATTACAGGCACTATAGTTTCTCTACAGTATTGGAAAACTGAACATTTTCAGTTAACTGTAGCAAGAAAAACTTCCAAAAACTAGCAGATCTCCAAGAATGCCAAGAGTATTAGTCAATGAATTTGATGGCATCAAACTAAATTTTCACTATAATCTGTTCATCATTTAGCACCATTGTACAACCTTTGTCCTGGATTATTTCTCTAGCTTTGTATCCCCTGACTGAATTTTCTCTGCCTGTACTGAGAACAGCAAATTCAGACTCACAACAACAAATTGAACAGCAGCAGTAGCAGAGGCGGGCGGGGCAGACTCACCAGCACAGGCGGGAGTGGCAGTAGAGGGAGGCAGGAGAAAAGTCAAAAGCAGCATCAGAGGTCCACGGCGTCGGCGTCGTCCACCAGTAGCAGCATGAGAGGCGGGAGTGGCTGGAATTGTCCACTGCACCGGCGGCCGAAGCGGACAAAATCGGAGACGCAGGTGGGCGGCGAAGGTGGGCGAACATGGGCGGCGACCTTCAACGGGGCCAGCGGCGTAGCTCGAGGAGGGCGCCGACGCAGGTCGCCTTCACGGCGGGTGGTGCAGGTGGTAAGCCACGGCACAGGTGCAAGCGGGCGGCGGCGCTGTTGTTGGTCGCGGGCTGGGCCACGGTTCTGGTGTTGGTCTCGGCGCAAATCTAGGTGGGCGGCAGCGCAGGTGGGTAGCCGGCGATGGTTACAAGGCGCGGGCGACGGGGGAGGAGGAAGGAAGGAGATGGACTTCTTTGTGACGTGTTTAAAACTATGTGGGTTTTTTTGCAAAAAAACAAATACACTGCCCTGTGGACAACTTTTCCCGGAGGGAGGGAGTACTAGTTAAATCCGAGCTATGAGTGTGAAGCACTGATATGCCAGTACATTTGAATGTGACTTGTTCTAGTTTAGTACCTGAACTTTTTTTAGAAAGGGTTGTACGTCAACTTAATGTGCTAGCATAACTTATTGTGTTGTCTGTCTGTTTTCTTTGCACAACATTCAATATATTTCCCCGTCATTGATAAAGACGATGAACCATTATGTACGACTTCGTTGGTTTCAAAATAGCCCTTCCCGTAGCGATCCACTGCTTCCATCCTGATTGTGCCGCCTGCGTGAAATTTTTGTATGCATGTTTAGTGTGCTATGATGTTCTATATGATTGTGTCAACTATATAAGTTTTTACTGAGCATCAGCAATGCATATGGCTGAAAGATGTATTTACGAGCATCGACCGATGGGTCTCTCTCTCTCTCTCTCACACACACACACACGCACACACACGCGCGCAGACGCACAAGTGGGACCCGTTGAATTATTTATTTGCTCATGACAGCTTTTAATTAGGTTCCACTGTAATCTAACTTTTTTCTTAAGTTATTAATTGAGTTCAGTGACTTCAAAAAGTTGTACAGAAGCCTTGTTTGGGCCTTTTCGGCGTCGCTGAATGTGGGCTGAGTAACCATGTTAGGTTGTACTGTACTACACAGGCCTTTTTTTTAACTTCAGCAATGCAACCGGGGCGACAGTTGTACACAATATCCGGGTCAACTTGTTATTCTCCGCCCCGCTGGGCTGCAAACTTTCCTAGGAGGTATGCATTAGGCTTAACAAGAAAATGGACTTTAAGAAATAATAAATGGGATGTAATTATAATAACTGGACAATTACTATGCACCGAACACGTAATTAGTTTGAAAAATATATTATTTTTGGAATTTGAAAAATTTAATTTCATTATTTTTTGCGCACGTAATATTTCGTTGGATTTTAACGTAATACAACTTTATTTTGAAATTAATTTGACCTGACTAGAAATTTCAGATAAAAATATTTCGGATCCCATCAAAATGTGGGAATTTTTTTGAATTCTGTTTTGAGCGGTTGTTTGAAATTATTAATCTTTGTCCTAGCTAGAAGTTGGGCTGTACTTTTAACAAACTGTAAATGGGCTGTAGTAAATTCCATTAGAATTAAAAAATGGGATGTATATTCTTACAAATCGCAAATGGGCTATATGTTCTCTGCCAAATCCGAGCTGTGAGCCTACTAAGTTGACGCATACCAAGGGCTTTGTCAACTTAGTCAATATAAACGATTCTAACTGCAGTGATCGTACAATGTCCATCCAATGGCCGTAGTGCTTCTTCAACCTCTGGTCTTCTTGCTCCAGCTGCCCAAAGCAGTGCCGGTCGTGTCGTGTGCTCCTGCCTCCCGTGGCCGGCTGTGATGCCGCAGAGGCCTCACCGCCCCATACTACTCCCACCGCTGGCCAGGCCATCCCTCTACTCACCCACACCCCCTGTTATTCTGCGGCGATGGCAGCCTCACACCGCAGCGAACCAGTGAACCCTCGTACTCCTCTCCGGGCGGGCTTCCACTGCTGCGTCTTCCCCGGCTCCGCGTCGTCCCCTTCCTAGGCCTCGCCGTCGTCCAGACCACCGCCCTGGTGCTCTCGGCGCGGCGTGGTCAACGACCGAATTCCATCGGAAGAGTACTGTACGTGGAGAGGCTAACAGCTGGGTCCAGGCGGCCGCAAGGAAGTGCCTCCTTATTACGCACAAAATAATTATTCCTCCACCTGACAGCAGGGACCCACCGGACAGGCCACCTTATTTTGCGAAAAAAACGTTTCCCCCCTGACTGCTGAGACCCACCGGACTGGCCAGCGTATTTTGCAAAAAAAACGTTCCCCCCGCTGTCATCTCGGACCCACCGGAAGTGCCTCCTTATTACGCACAAAAATTGAATACTCCCCCTGCTAGTTGGGACCCACCATGGTGGGAGGCTGACTTGTGGGCCTACTAAGTTGACTGGGACGGGGGCCTTTGTCAACTTTAGTCAATATGAACGATTCTAGCTCCAATGACCGTATGATGTCCATCCAACGGCCGTAGTGCTTCTTCAACCTCTAGTCTTCTTGCTCCAGCCTCCCAAAGCAGCGCCGGTCGTGCCGCATGCTCCTGCCTCCCATGGTCAGCTGTGCTGCCGCGGAGGCCTCACCGCCCCCTACTATTCCCATTGCTGGCCAGGCCCTGCGGCGACGGCAGCCTCACACCGCAGCCGAACCAGTGAACCCTTGTACTCCTCTCCGCGCGGGCTTCCATTGTCGCGTCTTCCCCGGCTCCCCATCGTCCCCTTCCTAGGCATCGCCGTCGTCCACCGCCCTGGTGCTCTTGGCGCGGCATGGTCAACGTGGTCAAGGAACGACTTCCATCGGATGTGGACTGTACATGGAGAGGCTGACAGCTGGGTCCACGGCCACAGCAAGGAAGTGCCTCCTTATTACGCGGAAAATAATGATTCCTCCACTGACAGCTGGGACCCACCGGACGGGCCACTGTATTTCGTGAAAAAAAAACATTTCCCCCTGACTGGGACCCACCAGCTACATCTTCGCACGCAAGGAAGTGCGTCCGGGCAAAAAAACGATTCGCCCCCCTGACTGCTGGGACCCACCAGCTACATCTTCGCAGGCAAGGAAGTGCCTGACAGACGGGATCCACCTGGTCGAAGCGTACGTAGCGTTGTCATTCTGGTCGCGAACATGTACGTACATATATACTGGTGGATGTAGAGGCGTGCACGTGTCGTAGTAGAGGCACGTACGTGTCGTAGTAGAGGCGCGCACGTAGCATGTACGCGTACATACAGCGGCCAGGGTACAAGAAAGAAAATATGGCCACGTATGTGTACATACGGGCGGGGTCTCGAACGCCTACTCGCGCATATGTACGGCCAGGGCTCGTGTACATGGCTGGGTCGGAATGGAGAAACAGCGTTGTCGTGTTCATGGGGAGGCAGCATCGTCGTCGTGCTCATGGGGAGGCAACGGAATGCGTCTTGTTCATGGGGAGGCAACGGAATGCGTCGTGTTCATCAGGAGGCAACGGAACACGTGGGAGGTAACCGGTTGGGTCGAAACGGAATGCGTGGTCGCGTTCATCGGGAGGGCTTGGACAGAACAGGCGATGGAAACGAGGCCTGGCGTACCGCACAACGGAGGAAACAGACCTCCTACGTTCGAAACGGGGTCCTGTTGATCAGGAGGGGTCTGGTGTACCGCAAAATGGAGGAAACAGACCTCCTACGGTCGAAACGGGGGTCCTGTTGATCGGGAGGGGTGTGGCGAACCGCAAAACGAATGAAACGGACTTGTGTTGGAGCGCTATGGTCGAAACGGGGGTCCTGTTCATCGGGAGGGGTGTGGCGTACCGCAAAACGGGACTCCACGGGATATTGTTCATCACCGTCGACCTCCTCCAGCCTCCACGGGCTACCGTCGACCTCCTCCAGCCTCCACGGGCTCCTGTTCATCCAACCTCCACCGCGTGCTACTCCACCGGCTACTGTTCAACCACCCCTCCATGGGCACCCCTCCACCGTCTACTGTTCATCTAGCCCTCCACACCACGGGGTCCTATTCAACCACCCCTCCATGGGCACCCCTCCATCGTCTACTGTTCATCCAGCCCTCCACCACACCACGGGATCCTGTTCATCCAGAGGCAACGCCACCGCTCACTGTTCATCCAAACCCCCCGCAACGCTCATTGTTCATCCCAGAGGCAGCATCGATCGGCTTCAGTTAGCAGCAGTAGCGAAGGAATCGCTCGATCGGGTTCAGTTAACATCCATTGATCAATAGCTCGGGTTCAGTAACGCGTAGCCTGCAGTGCAATCGCTCGGGTTCAGTTAGAGCCCAACGCCTCGATCGGGTTCAGTTAGAGCCAATGCCTCGCACACACGCGCGTACGTGTACGAGAGAAACACGCATCGTTCGGCCCCCGACCTCCCACCGTAACTGGGAACTCCTCGAAATTTTCCTCTCCCTCTCTTCTACCACGGTTTTTTCCGTCATGGATGGCCCAAAGAATGTCATGCAGCTGCGTCTCCGGCCCGCCCAGGATGAAAAGCCCATTTTCTGTCATGATTTTTTGTCATAGAAGTAGGAGCCCACCACATCTATGATGATACCGGGTTTTGTCACAATTATCATCATAGAAGTGTCATATGTATGACAGGAAAAAAATTCGTTCGGCCCAAAATGTCACGGATGTGTCTTTTTTTTGTAGTGAATAATCTCTTCATTTGTTCTCCGCTATTAGTGACTTTGGAGTGACTCTTTGTTGCATGTTGAGGGATAGTTATATGATGCAATTATGTTATTATTGTTGAGAGAACTTGCACTAGTGAAAGTATGAACCCTAGGCCTTGTTTCCTAGCATTGCAATACCATTTTCGCTCACTTTTATGATTATTTACCTTGCTGTTTTTATATTTTCAGATTACAAAAACCTATATCTACCATCCATATTGCACTTCTATCACCATCTCTTCGCCGAACTAGTGCACCTATACAATTTACTAGGACTGGGCGTTCGGTATAAACCAAAAATTCAGTTTCTACCTTTCGGTATTTTCTTGAATTCGGTTAGGAAAACCAAAAACCGAAAATGGCACCAAATAATAGATAACCGAAAATTCGGTTAACCGATTATTCGGTGCGGTTATCGGTTTTATAACGAAGTCCCATGCTTTAAATATTTGTGCTTGAGTGGTAGCAGCGGCACTCCCTTATATAGGCAAAATATTTGGCAAATCTCCTTGCTTGGGTGATGTGGGACTATATGAACAAGGAACTGGTAAGCTGTACGCTCGCACGGCCGGACACACACTTCACAAAAAGCCCACGTGATGTGGGCCTTCCATGCTTGCATGCAATTTCGTCAGGTAGGCCCACGTTACGCGAGGCACGCATGGTTCGTTGGTCCCTGAAGCGATCGTGGCCTCATGGGAGAGCACTAAAAAAAGGGATCGTGGGCGTGACTCTCGGGAGAAGTTGGATATGCTTGTTTTCGTGTTGTCCTTTACGTGTTTATCGCTGACTCATCTTGTTCGGTTTTTGTTCGGTTAACCGGAATGAAAACATAACCGACTGAATTTTGTTCGATTATTAGACTTGGAAACCGAATTTTACTGTCATAGTATAAAAACTGAAAATTTGATTTATTCGATTTCGGCATCAGTTCGGTTTTCGGTTTGTCAGTTTTTATGCTCACCCCTATAATTTACCATTGTATTGGGTGTGTTGGGGACACAAGAGACTCTTTGCTATTTGGTTGCAGGGTTGTTTGAGAGAGACCATATTCATCCTATGCCTCCCACGGATTGATAAACCTTAGGTCATCCACTTGAGTGAAATTTTCCACTGTCCTACAAACCTCTGCACTTGGAGGCCCAACAACGTCTACAAGAAGAAGGTTGTGTAGTAGACATCAGTCTCCTATATTGTCACTTCCATATACTAGTGAGAATTTTTCATTATTGAACTTGGCTTGTATATTCCAATGATGGGCTTCCTCAAATTGCCCTAGGTCTTAGTGAGCAAGCAAGTTGGATGCACACCCACTTAGTTTCTTTTTGAGCTTTCATAAACTTATAGCTCTAGTGCATCCGTTGCATGGCAATCCCTACTCACTCACATTGATATCTATTAATGGGCATCTTCATAGCCCATTGATATGCCTAGCTGATGTGAGACTATCTCCTTCTTTTTGTCTTCTCCACAACCACTGTCTATTCCACTTATAGTGTTATATCCATGGCTCACGCTCAAGTATTGTGTGAAAGTTGAAAAAGTTTGAGAACATCGAAAGTATGAAACAATTGCTTGGCTTGGCATCGGGGTTGTGCATGATTTGAATATTTTGTGTGATGAAGATGGAGCATAGACAGACTATATGATTTTGTAGGGATAAGCTTTCTTTGGCCTTGTTATTTTGAAAAGACATGATTATCTTGTTAGTATGCTTGAAGTATTAGTGTTTTTATGTCAATATTAAACTTTTGTTTTGAATCATACGGATCTGAACATTCATGCCACAATAAATAAAATTACATGGATAAATATGTTAGGTAGCATTCCACATAAAAAAATTCTGCTTTTATCATTTACCTACTCGAGGACGAGCAGGAATTAAGCTTGGGGACGCTTAATACGTCTCCAACGTATCTATAATTCTTGATTGTTCCATGCTATTATATTATTTGTTTTGGATGTTTTATATGAATTATTATGTTATTTTATATTATTTTGGGGACTAAACTATTAACCTAGAGCCTAGTGCCAGTTCCTGTTTTTCCTTGTTTTAGAGTTTCGCGGAAAAGGAATATCAAACGGAGTCCAAACGGAATGAAACTTTCGCGATGATTTTCTTGGACCAGAAGACACCCAGAGGACTTGGAGTACACGTCGGGAAAGCCACGAAGCAGCCACAAGGACGGTGGGCGTGCCCAGCGGGGTAGGGTGCGCCCCCACCCTTGTGGGCCCCTCGTGACTCCACCGATCTATTTCTTCCACCTATATATTCTCAAATATTCTCAAACCAACCAGGAGAGCCATGAAAACACTTTTCCACCGCCGCAACCTTCTGTACTCGTGAGATCCCATCTAGGGGCCTTTTCTGGCGTCCTGTCGGAGGGGGATTCGATCATGGAGGGCTTCTACATCAACGCCATTGCCTCTCCGATGAAGCGTGAATATTTTACCTCAGACCTACGAGTCCATAGCTAGTAGCTAGATGGCTTGTTCTCTCTCTTTGATTCTCAATACCATGTTCTCCTCGATGTTCTTGGAGATCTATTCGATGTAATACTTTTTTGTGGTGTGTTTGCCGAGATTCGATGAATTGTGGATATTATTTGAATCTCCTCTGAATTCTTATATGCATGATTTGATATCTTTGCAAGTCTCTTCAAACTATCGATTTGCTTTGGCCAACTAGATTGATTTTTCTTGCAATGGGAGAAGTGCTTAGCTTTGAGTTCAATCTCGCGGTGTCCTTTCCCAGTGATAGTAGGGGCAGCAAGGCGCGTATTGTATTCTTGCCATCGAGGATAACAAGATGGGATTTTCATCATATTGCTTGAGTTTATCCCGCTACATCATGTCATCTTACTTAAAGTGTTACTCTGTTCTTCATGAACTTAATACTCTAGATGCAGGCAGGAGTCGGTCGGTGTGTGGAGTAACAGTAGTAGATGCAGGCTGGAGTCGGTCGATGTGTGGAGTAATAGTAGTAGATGCAGGCAGGAGTCGCTCTACTTGATACGGACGTGATGCCTATATTCATGATCATTGATGTCTACTACACAACCTTCTTGTAGACGTTGTTGGGCCTCCAAGTGCAGAGGTTTGTAGGACAGTAGCAAATTTCCCTCAAGTGGATGACCTAAGGTTTATCAATCCGTGGGAGGCATAGGATGAAGATGGTCTCTCTCAAGCAACCCTGCAACAAAATAACAAAGAGTCTCTTGTGTCCCCAACACACCCAATACAATGGTAAATTGTATAGGTGCACTAGTTCGGCGAAGAGATGGTGATACAAGTGTAATATGGATGGTAGATAATGGTTTTTGTAATCTGAAAATATAAAAACAGCAAGGTAACTAATGATAAAAGTGAGCACAAACGGTATCGCAATGCGTTGAAACAAGGCCTAGGGTTAATACTTTCACTAGTGCAAGTTCTCTCAACAATAATAACATAATTGGATCACATAACTATCCCTCAACATGCAACAAAGAGTCACTCCAAAGTCACTAATAGCGGAGAACAAACGAAGAGATTATGGTAGGGTACGAAACCACCTCAAAGTTATCCTTTCTGATCGATCTATTCAAGAGTCCGTAGTAAAATAACATGAAGCTATTCTTTCCGTTTGATCTATCATAGAGTTCGTACTAGAATAACACCTTAAGACACAAATCAACCAAAACCCTAATGTCACCTAGATACTCCAATGTCACCTCAAGTATCCGTGGGTATGATTATACGATATGCATCACACAATCTCAGATTCATCTATTCAACCAACACAAAGAATTTCAAAGAGTGCCCCAAAGTTTCTATCAGAGAGTCAAGACGAAAACGTGTGCCAACCCCTATGCATAAGTTCACGAGGTCATGGAACTCACAAGTTGATCACCAAAACATACATCAAGTGGATCACATGATATCCCATTATCACCACAGATAAGCACGTGCAAGACATACATCAAGTGTTCTCAAATCCTTAAAGACTCAATCCGATAAGATAACTGCAAAGGGAAAACTCAATTCATTACAAGAGAGTAGAGGGGGAGAAACATCATAAGATCCAACTATAATAGCAAAGCTCGCGATACATCAAGATCGTACCACCTCAAGAACACGAGAGAGAGAGAGAGATCAAACACATAGGTATTGGTACATACCCTCAGCCCTGAGGGAGAACTACTCCCTCCTCGTCATGCAGAGCACCGAGATGATGAAGATGGCCGCCGGAGAGGGAATCCCCCTCCGGCAGGGTGCCGGAATGGGTCTAGATTGGTTTTCGGTGGCTACGGAGGCTTCTGGCGGCAGAACTCCTGATCTATTCTGCTCCCCGAAATTTTTAGGTTATATGGGTATATATAGGAGGAAGAAGTACGTCAGGGGACCCATGAGGGTGGAGGGCGCGCCCAGGGGGTGGGCACGCCCCCTGCCTCGTGCCTTCCTTGTTGCTTCCCTTACGTACACCCCAAGTCTTCTGGATTGCTTCTGTTCCAAAAATAAGTTCCGTGAAGTTTCAGGTCAATTGGACTCCATTTGATTTTCCTTTTTTGCGATACTCTAAAACAAGGAAAAATAGAAACTGGCACTGGCACTAGGCTCTAGGTTAATAGGTTAGTCCCAAAAATCATATAAAATAGCATATAAATGCATATAAAACATCCAAGGTTGATAATATAATAGCATGGAACAATCAAAAATTATAGATACGTTGGAGATGTATCAATCATTGCCTTAGATATCGTCATAACTTTGCGCTTTTCTATTAATTGCTCGACAGTAATTTGTTCACCCACCGTAATATTTTCTATCTTGAGAGAAGCCTCTAGTGAAACCTATGGCCCCCGGGTCTACTTTCCATCATTTAAGTTTCTGATCTACAATGTTAGTTTCCTATTTACTTCCTTTGCAATCTTTTACTTTCCATTCCATAAACCAAAAATACCAAAAATATTACTTTACCGTTTATCCATCTCTATCAGATCTCACTTTGCAAATAACCGTGAAGGGATTGGCACCCCTTTATCACGTTGGGTGCAAGTTGGTGGTTGTTTGTGCAGGTATTCGGTGACTTGTGTGTTCTCTCCTACTGGATTGATACCTTGGTTCTCAAAACTAATGAAAATACTTACTCTACTTTGCCGCATCACCCTTTCCTCTTCAAGGGAAAAAACAACGCAAGCTCAAGAAGTAGCAGCCATCGTCCACCGCGTTGGCTCTCTCGGTGCGGCGTGGTCAACTTTGTCAACAAATGACAGCCATCCGAAGAGGCATGAACATGGAGTGGCTGACAGTAGGGACCCTCATGGCCCATGGCCGCACGCGAGCAAGTCCCTCCTTATTATGCGAAAAAAATTATTTCTCCACATGACAGGTTTGAGCCACCAGCTACATCTTCGCACGAGGAAAGTGTTTACTTTATTACATGGAAAAAAGTTACCTCTCCCTGATAGTTGGGACCCACCAGCTTTATTAGGATCCATTTTGTGAAAATATATATTGTGCCAAAGATGCTAAATTGTTTTCTATTTATTCTAACTCGATAAAGAAGAAATTAAAAAAAAACTTAAAACATCTTTGCACACAAAGAAGTGCCACCTTATTACGAGCAAAAAAATGACTCCCCTGCTAGCTGGGACCCACCAGATTTGGAGGCTAACTTGTGGGCCAACTAAGTTGACGCGTATAGGATTTGTCAACTTAGTCAAAACGATTCTAGCTGCATTGATCGTTGGATGTTAAATCAACGACCGTGCTGTGTCTTCAACCTCTCGTTTTCTTGCTCCGGCCGCCCAAACCAGGCCCGCCGTACTGCCTGCCCCAACCTCCTATGGTCGGTTGTGCTGTCGCGCAGGCCTCATGGAACGACCATACTATGACTGGCCAAACCTTCCCTCTACTCACCCACACCCCCTGTTATTCTCCGGTGACGGTGGCCTTACGCCGCAGCCAAACTAGTGAACCCTCGTACTCCCCTCCACGCGGGCATCCACCCGCCTCGTCTTCTCTGGCTCCTCGTCGTTCCCTTCCTAGGCCTCGCCATCGTCCACTGCCTTGATGCTCTTGGCACCTCGTGGTCAATGAGGTCAACGAACGACAGCCATCGGAAGTGGACTTTAGGCTATGAGGCTGACAGCTGGACCCACCAGCTACATCTTCGAAACCAAGGAAGTGCCTCCTTATTACTCGCAAAATAAAAATGATTCCTCCCCTGATAGTCGGGACCCACCAGCTATATCTTTTCATGAATGGATGTGCATCCTTATCCTCCCTAACAGTTGGGACCCACCCGGTCGAAGCGTACGTAGCATGTCACGAATGTGTATGTACATACCGGTCGATCGGTCTCTCTACAACGATGAACTGTGGCCGAGCAAGCAGCGGCACGTGTAGTAGTAGATGATGTCAAGTTGGCGGCGGAGGAAGACTCGGCATGCCCCCGACGTAGCAGTTCAGGCAGTCCCTTCTAAACTGTGTACACGTACGTATAGCTAGATGCCAAAAAATACGGCCACATACGTACATATGAGCGGGGTCTCAAATGCCTACTCGCGCATACGCCCGGCTAGGGCTCGTGTACATTGAGAGGCAGTGAACGGCAGCAACGGCGTCGTGTTCATCGGGAGCCAACCGGCTTGGACGAAACAACCAAAATGAGGTCTGGCGTACCTCAAAATGGAGGAAATGGGCCTTCTGTTCGACCATGTATGGTTGAAATGGGGTCCTATTCATTGAGAAGGGTCTGGCGTACCGCAAAGCGGAGGAAACGGACTTGTGTCAGAGTGCGTATGGTCGAAACGGGGTCCTGTTCATCGGGAGGGGTGTGGCGTACCGCAAAATGGAGGAAACGGACTTGTGTTGGAGCGCCTACGGTCGAAACGGGGTCCTGTTCATCCACTATCTACTGCCTCTCTCCATCCTCCATGGGCTACTGTTCATCCACCGTCGAGCTCCTCCAACCTCCACAGGCTACTGTTTAACCACGGCTACTGTTCATCCAGCCTCCACCGATTGTTGTTCATAGAGCCTCAACGGGGTCCTGTTCGTCCACCCCCAACCAGCTGGGGTGCGGTGGCCTCCTCGGGGTCCTGTTCATCCATCAGCAACGGCCTGCTACCACAGGGTCCTGTTCATCCAACCCCCACTAGGAAATGTTCATCCACAACCAACCAACCGGTTGACTCACCACGTCTCGACTCGTTCTATGTACCGCGCGCACGGTAGCAATGGTCACTGTTCATCAAGAGGCAACTTAACACCGGTTGGCTACGTCTCACACGGGGGCTCGATCAGCTTCAGTAAGCAGCAGCAGTGATCGATCGCTCGGGTTCAGTTAGCAGCAGCAGCGAAGGAATCGCTCGGGTTCAGTCAGCAGCGAATGAATCGCTCGGGTTCAGTTAACAGCCAAGGGGTCGATCGCTCGGGTTTAGTTAGCCAACCCCTCGCACACACGCGCGTACACGAGAGAAATGTGCAAACCTCCGTTCATCACTCGGCCCCGACCACCCACCGTAACCGGGAACTCCTCAATATTTTCCTCGCCCTCGCTTCTACCATGATTTTTTCCGTCATGGACGGCCCAAAGAATGTCATGCAGCCGCGTCTCTGGTCCGCCCAGGACGAAAAGCCCATTTTCTGTCATGATTTTTGGTCATAGAAGTAGGAGTCCACCACATCTAAGATGATATCGGGTTTTGTCACAATTATCGTCATAGAAGTGTCATAAGCATGACAGGAAAAAAATTCGTTCGGCCCAAAATGTCACGGATGTGTTTTTTTGTAGTGAATCATGTCATGCTATATCTTCATCACACAAAAGTATTTATCATGCACAACCCCGATGACAAGCTAAGCAATTGTTTCATACTTTTAATGTTCTCAAGCTTTTTCAACTTTCACGCAATACATGAGCGTGAGCCATGGATATAGCACTATAGGTGGAATAGAGTATGGTGGAGGTTGTCAGGAGAAGACAAAAAGGGAGAAAGTCTGACATCAACTAGGCAAATTAATGGACTATGGAGATGCCCATCAATTGATATCGATGCAAGTGAGTAGGGATTCACATGAAATGGATGCACTAGAGCTATAAGTGCGAAAGATCAAAAGAAAACTAAGTGGGTGTGCATCCAACTTGCTTGCTCACGAAGACCTAGGGTAATTTGAGGAAGCCCATCATTGGAATATACAAGCCAAGTCCTATAATGGAAAATTCCCAGTAGTATATAAAAGTGATAAATTAGGAGACTCTCTATCATGAAGAACATGGCTATTTTGAAGCCCAAATGTTGCAAAAGGATAGTAACATTATGCCTTCTCTCATTTTCTCTCATTTTTTCTTCTTTTTTCTCTTTTTTCTTTTTGGGCTCTTTGGCCTCTCTCTTTTCGTTCGTAGCCTCATCCCTATTTGTGGGGGAATCATAGCCTCCATCATTCTTCACTCACATGGGACAATGCTCTAATGATGATGATCATCACACTTTTATTTACTTACAACTCGATACTAGCTAGAACAAAGATACGACTCTATATGAATGCCTCCGGCGGTGTACCGGGATGTGCAATGATCTAGCATGACATGTATAAAAAATATGAACGGTGGCCACGCCACAAATACTATGTCAACTATATGATCACGCAAAACAATATGACAATGATGGTATGTGCCATAATAAATGGAACGGTGGAAGTTGCATGGAAATATATTTTAGAATGGCTATGGAAATGCCATAACATGTAGGTATGGTTGCGTGATACTAGAGACGCTAGCAATGGTGGAAGGGTGAGAGTGCGTATAATCCATGGACTCAATCATTAGTCATAAAGAACTCACATACTTATTGCAAAAATTTATTAGCCATCGAAGCAAAGTACTAATACTCATGCTCCTAGGGGGATAGATTGGTAGGAAAAGACCATCGCTCATCCCTGGCCGCCACTCATAAGAAAGACAATCAAAAATAAATCATGCTCTAACTTCATCGCATAATGATAGTACATACATGCATGCTTCGGGAATCACAAACTTTAACACAAGTATTTATACTAATCCACAATTACTCTCTAGCATGACTCTAATCTCACCACCTTTATATCTCAAAACAAATGCAACGAATCAAACTTCTCATATATTCAATGCTCTTTATGAAAGTTTTTATTATATCCCTCTTGGATACCCATCATATTAGAACCAAATTCATAACCTAAGCAAATTGCCATACTATTTTTAAGACTCTCAAAATAATATAAGTGAAGCATGAGAGTTCATCAAATTCTACAAAATAAAACCACTGCCGTGCTCTAAAAAGATATAAGTGAAGCACTAGAGCAACTACCTAGCTCAAAAGATATAAGTGAAGCACATAGAGTATTCTAATAAATTCACGATTAATGCTAGTCCCTCTCAAAATGTGTGTACAACAAGGATGATTGTGGCAAACTAAAAAGCGAAGACTCATATAATACAAGACGCTCCAAGCAAAACACATATCATGTGGTGAATAAAAATATGGCCTCAAGTAAATTTACCGATGGATCGAAGACAAAAGAGGGGATGCCATTCGGGGAATCCCCAAGGTTAGATGCTTGGTTGTCCTTGAATATTACCTTGGGATGCCTTGTACATCCCCAATCTTAGGCTCTTGACACTCCTTATTCCATAGTCCATCAAATCTTTACCCAAAACTTGTAAACTTCACAACACAAAACTCAACAAAAATCTCGTGAGATCCGTTAGTATGATAAAACAAATATCCACTTTTAGGTTCTGTTGTGAGTTCATTCCAATTTTATATTGGTGTTATATCTACTGTATTCTAACTTATCCATGGTTCATACCCCCCCCCCCGATACTACCCATAGATTCATCAAAATAAGCAAACAACACATCGAAAACAGAATGTATCAAAAACAGAATGGACTGTAAAGACCCGACTATTAGTCATACTTCTGTAACTCCAAAAATTCTGAAAAATTAGGACAATAGAGGCAATTCATATATCAATCTTGTGTAAAAAATTAGAGTTTTTCCACGCTCTGGTGAATTTTAACAATTTTGTTACTAGACGTCAAAGTTTCTGTTTTTCAACAAAATCAAATCAACAATATATCAAAGCATCACAATGGTCTTGCTTGGCTCAAACACTAATTAAAACACCAAAACACAATTATTATAGAGGTAAAATTGTGTATTTATTGAAAAAAGAAGAAAAAACAAAAAATACAGAATAAAATTGGGTTGCCTCCCAACAAGCGCTGTTGTTTTATGCCCCTAGCTAGGCATAATGCATAGATATAGGTATTGTCATCTTTGGTATGCAATCCATAAGTAGCCCTCATAATAGATTCATATGGAAACTTAATTTTCTTTCTTGGAAAGTGTTCCATGCCCTTCCATAACGAAAACTGAAATCTAATGTTTCCTTCTTTCATATCAATAATTGCACTAATCGTTCTAAGGAAAGGTCTACCAAGTATAATAGGGCATGTAGGATTGCAATCTATATCAAGCACAATAAAATCTACGGGCACATAATTCCTATTTGCAATGATAAGAACATCATTAATCCTT
Organism: Triticum dicoccoides; assembly: GCF_002162155.2. Taxonomy (NCBI): domain Eukaryota; kingdom Viridiplantae; phylum Streptophyta; class Magnoliopsida; order Poales; family Poaceae; genus Triticum; species Triticum dicoccoides. The sequence continues at coordinate 45,496,293 of NC_041386.1, forward strand.
CCCATGGGTTTCTTAATAGTGGAATTCGCTAAGTGCAAATTCAAAGAACAATCATCAAGTTTATGGAAACCTAGCACATCACATAAAGTTTCTGGAATAGTGGAAACACTAGCACCCAAATCACACAAAGCATTGCGCTCATAATCTTTAATCTTAATTTTAATAGTAGGTTCACATTCATCACAAAGATTTCTGGGATAGAAACTTCCAATTCAAGTTTTTCTTCAAAAGATTCCAACATAGCATCAACAATATGTTTAGTAAAAGCTTTATTTTGATTATAAGCATGAGGTGAATTAAGCATGGATATCAACAAGGAAATACAATCTATTAAAAAACAATTATCATAATTAAATCCTTGAAATCCAAAAGAGTGGGTTCATTGCTACTTAAAGTTTTGACTCGCCAATCCCACTTTTATCAAAATTTTCATTAAGATCTTCACTCTCCAAATTATTGGGATGCCTTCTAGATAAAGTTGACTCGTCTTCAGTCCCTTCTTTATCAAGTTTTATATTATTAAACAAAGATTCAATAGCAGTCACACCAGTCACTTCAAGATCTTCATCATTATTCAAAGTTTCAGGTTTAGCAGCCATCTTTTTTTCTAAAGTGGTTTGCTTATCGGAAATTTGACCTACTAAATTTTCAATATGAGCAAGTTGGGATTTAAGACCAAATATCTCCTTAGTAGCATCATCAAGATCTTTATTGATATATTCCATCATAGTTTTTTGTTCTTTAAGTTCGTTCCTAAAGAAACTATTATGCTCAAATTGTAAAGACAAGAAACCTTTTGTAATATTTTCGATTTCTTCGAACCTTCTGTGGTAAAGGTCAAGATTTTTAGGTTGAGACATGGTGGCAAAGCAAGCAATCTAGAACACAAGAAAAAATCAAATGAAAAGACGAATGGAAAGAAGGAGAATAAAAAGGCATTTTTCTGAAAATGTTTTAGAAGTGGGGTGGAGGAAAACGAGAGGCAAATGGAAAATAATGTAAGTGCAAGAGATGAGAGTTTATGATAGGTACTTGGTAGGCTTGATGTAGAACCTCCCTGGCAACGGCGCCAGAAATTCTTCCTCCTACTTCTTGAGTTTGCGTTGATTTTTCCCTTGAAGAGGAAAGGATGATGCAGCAAAGTAGAGATAAGTATTTCCCTCGGTTAAGAACTAAGGTATCAATCTAGTAGGAGGTACAAGCAAGTCCCCAATAGATGCACCTGCACAAACTAACAAACACTTGCACACAACGCGAAAAAGGGGTTGTCAATCCCTTCACGGTCACTAGCAAGAGTGAGATCTCATAGAGATAGATATAAAAGATACGTAAAAGGCAAAATATAGTAGATATAAATAAATTGCAGCAAGGTATTTTTGGGTTTTTGGGTTTATAGATCTGAAAATATATGATGATAAATAGACCCGGGGGGGCATAGTTTTCACTAGAGGCTTCTCTCTTGAAAGAACACATATGGTGGGTGAACAAATTACTGTTGAGCAATTGATAGAAAAGTGCTAAGTTATGACTATATCTAAGGCAATGATCATGAATATTAGCATCACATCTGTGACAAGTAGACCGACTCTTGCATGCATCTACTACTATTACTCCACACATCGACCGCTAATAGCATGCATCTAGTGTATTAAGTTAACAAGAACGGAGTAACGCCTTAAGCAAGATGACATGATGTAGAGGGATAGATCCAATCAATATGGTAAAAAACCCATCTTTTTATCCTTAATGGCAACAGTACAAATACGTGCCTCGCTACCCCTACTGTCACTGGGTGAGAACACCGCAAGATTGAACCCATCACGAAGCACCTCTCCCATTGCAAGAAAAACCAATCTAGTTGGACAAACCAAATCGATAGATCAAAGAGAAATATAAAGCTATATTAATCATGCATAAAAGAGTTCAGAGGAGACTAAAATAATATTCATACATAATCTGATCATAAATCCACAATTCATTGAATCTCAACAAACGCACCGCAAAAGAAGATAGATCTCCAAGAACATCGAGGAGAACATTGTATTGAAGATCAAAGAGAGAGAAGATGCCATCTAGCTACTAGCTATGGACCCATAGGTCTGTGGTAAACTACTCACACATCATCGGAAGGGTAGCAAGGTTGGTGTAGAGGCCCTCCATGATCGAATCCCCCTCCGGCAGAGTACCGGAAAAGGCCCCAAGATGGGATCTCACGAGAATAGAAGCTTGCGGCGACGAAAAAGTTTTTTTTGGTGTGTCCCCCTGAAGTAAGGGGAATATTTGGGTATTTATAGAGTAGAGATTAGGGTTAGGAGAGTTGTGAGGGGCCCACAAGCCTAGGGCGCGCCCCTAAGGCTTGTGGCACCCTCGTGGGTCTTCTAGCCTCTTCTCGAACCTTCGTGGTTGTCTTCTGGTCCAAGAAAAATCCTCAAAAAGTTTTGTTCCGTTTGGACTCTGTTTAGTATTGATTTCTGTAGAAGACAAAAACAAGGAAAAAATAACAACTAGCATCGGGCAGAAGGTTAATAGGTTAGTCCCAAAAAATGATATAAAATAGCATACTAATGCATATAAAACATCCAAGATAGACAATATTGCATGGAACAATAAAAAATTATAGATGCGTTGGAGACGTTGTTGGGGAACGCAGTATTTCAAAATTTCCAACGATCACGCAAGATCTATCTAGGAGATGCATAGAAATGAGAGGGGAGAGTGTGTCTATGTACCCTCATAGAACGAAAGTGGAAGCGTTTCGTAACGTGGTTGATGTAGTCGAACGTCTTTGTGATCCAACCGATCAAGTACCGAATGCACGGCACCTCCGTGATCTGCACACGTTAAGCTCGGTGACGTCCCTCGTACTCTTAATCCAGCTGAGGCCGAGGGTGATTTCTATCAGCACAACAGCATGTTGACGGTGATGATGAAGTTACCGATGCAGGGCTTCGCCTAAGCACTATGACAATATGACCGAGGTGTAAAACTATGGGGGGGGGGGGCATCGCACACGGCTAAAGATCAACTTGTGTGTCTATGGGGTGCCCCCTCCCCTGTATATAAAGGAGGGAAGGAGGAGGCCGTCTGGCCACAACGGGCACGCCCAAGGGGGGGAATCATACTCCAAGTAGGAATCGGTCCCCCCTTTCCTAGTCCAAGTAGGAGAAGAAGGAAGGAGAGGGAGATGGAGAGGGAAAGCGGGGTCGCGCCCCCTCCCCTAGTCCTATTAGGACTCCCCTTGGGGGGCGTGCGCCACCTCCTAACGGTTGCCCTCTCTCTCCCCTAAGGCCCATTACTTCCCCGGGGGGTTCCGGTAACCCCTCCGGCACTCCGTTTTTATCCGAAACCATCTGGAACACTTTTGGTGTCCGAATAACATGGTCCAATATATCAATCTTTATGTCTCGACCATTTCGAGACTCCTCGTCATGTCCATGATCTCATACGGGACTCCAAACAATCTTTGGTTCATCAAAACACGAAACTCATAATACAAATCATCATCGAACATTAAGCGTGCGGACCCTACGGGTTCGAGAACTATGTAGACATGACCGAGACACATCTCCGGTCAATAACCAATAGCGGAACCTGGATGCTTAGATTGGCTCCTACATATTCTACGAAGATCTTTATCGGTTAAACCGCATAACAATATAAGTTGTTCCCTTTGTCATCGGTATGTTACTTGCCCGAGATTCGATCGTCGGTATCATCATACCTAGTTCAATCTCGTAACCGGTAAGTCTCTTTACTCGTTCCGTAATGCATCATCCTACAACTAACTCATTAGTCATGTTGCTTGGAAGGCTTATAGTGATGTGCATTACCGAGAGGGCCCAGAGATACCTCTCCGACAATCGGAGTGACAAATCCCAATCTCGATCTATGCCAACTCAACAAACACCGTCGGAGACACCTGTGGAGCATGTTTATAATCACCCAGTTACATTGTGACGTTTGATAGCACACTAAGTGTTCCTCTGGTATTCCGGAGTTGCATAATCTCATAGTCATAGGAACATGTATAAGTCATGAAGAAAGCAATAGCAATAAACTAAACAATCATAGTGCTAAGCTAGCGGATGGGTCTAGTCCATCACATCATTCTCTAATGATGTGATCCCATTCATCAAATGACAACACATGTCCATGGCTAGGAAACTTAACCATCTTTGGTTAACGAGCTAGTCAAGTTGAGGCATACTAGGGACACTCTGTTTGTCTATGTATTCACACATGTACTAAGTTTCCGGTTAATACAATTCTAGCATGAATAATAAACATTTATCATGATATAAGGAAATATAAATAACAACCTTATTATTGCCTCTAGGGCATATTTCCTTCAGTCTCCCACTTGCACTAGAGTCAATAATCTAGATTACACAGTAATGAATCTAACACCCATGGAGTCTTGGTGCTGATCATGTTTTGCTCGTGAGAGAGGATTAGTCAATGGGTCTGCAACATTCAGATCCATATGTATCCTGCAAATCTCTATGTCTCCCTCCTTGACTTGATCGCGGATGGAATTGAAGCGTCTCTTGATGTGCTTGGTTCTCTTGGGAAATATGGATTCCTTTGCCAAGGCAATTGCACCAGTATTGTCACAAAAGATTTTCATTGGACCCAATGCACTAGGTATTACACCTAGATCAGATATGAACTCCTTCATTTGCTGCTTCTGAAGCAACTATGTATTCCGCTTCACACGTAGATCCCACCACGACACTGCTTAGAACTGCACCAACTGACAGCTCCACCATTCAATAAAAATACGTATCCGGTTTGTGACTTAGAGTCATCCGGATCTGAGTCAAGCTTGCATCGACGTAACCGTTCACAATGAGCTCTTTGTCACCTCCATAAACGAGAAACATATCCTTAGTCCTTTTCAGGTATTTCAGGATGTTCTTGACCACAGTCAAGTGATCCACTCCTGGATTACTTTGGTACCTCCCTGCTAAACTAATAGCAAGGCACACATCAAATCTGGTACACAGCATTGCATGCATGATAGAACCTATGGCTGAGGCATAGCGAATGACTTCCATTTTCTCTATATCTTCTGAAGTGGTCGGGCATTGAGTCTGACTCAACTTCACACCTTGTAACACAAGCAAGAACCCTTTCTTTGCTTCATCCTTTTGAACTTTTTCAAAACTTTATCAAGGTATGTGCTTTGTGAAAGTCTAATTAAGCGTCTTGATCTATCTCTATAGATCTTGATGCCCAATATATAAGCAGCTTCACCGAGGTCTTTCATTGAAAAATTCTTATTCAAGTATCCTTTTATGCTATTCAGAAATTCAGTATCATTTTCGATCAACAATATGTCATCCACATATAATATCAGAAATGCTACAGAGCTCCCACTCACTTTCTTGTAAATACAAGCTTCTCCAAAAGTCTGTATAAAACCATATGCTTTGATCACACTATCAAAGAGTACATTCCAACTCCGAGATGCTTACACCAGTCCATAAATGGATCGCTGGAGCTTGCACACTTTGTTAGCACATTTTGGATCGATAAAATCTTCCGGTTGCATCGTATACAACTCTTCTTTAAGATATATCCATTAAGGAATGCAGTTTTGACATCCATTTGCCAAATTTCATAATCATAAAATGCGGCAATTGCTAACATGATTCGGACGGACTTAAGCATCGCTACGGGTGAGAAGGTCTCATCGTAGTCAACTCCTTGAACTTGTTGAAAACCTTTCACAACAAGTCGAGCTTTGTATATAGTAACATTACCATCAATGTTAGTCTTCTTCTTGAAGATCCATTTATTCTCTATAGCTTGCCGATCATCGGGCAAGTCAACCAAAGTCCATACTTTGTTCTCATACATGGATCCCATCTCAGATTTCATTGCCTCAAGCCATTTTGCGGAATCTGGGCTCATCATCGCTTCCTCATAGTTCATAGGTTCGTCATGGTCAAGTAACATGACCTCCAGAACAGGATTACCGTACCACAATGGTGCGGATCTTGCTCTGGTTGACCTACGAGGTTTGGTAGTAACTTGATCAGAAGTTTCATGATCATCGTCATTATCTTCCTCACTAATTGGTGTAGGAATCACTGGAACTGATTTCTGTGATGAACTACTTTCCAATAAGGGAGACGGTACAGTTACCTCATCAAGTTCTACTTTCCTCCCACTCACTTCTTTTGAGAGAAACTCCTTCTCTAGAAAGGATCCATTCTTAGCAACGAATATCTTGCCTTTGGATCTGTGATAGAAGATGTACACAACAGTTTCCTTTGGGTATCCTATGAAGACACATTTCTCTTATTTGGGTTCAAGCTTATCAGGTTGAAGCCTTTTCACATAAGCATCGTAGCCCCAAACTTTAAGAAACGACAACTTGGGTTTCTTGCCAAACCACAGTTCATATGGTGTCGTCTCAACAGATTTTGATGGTGCCCTAATTAACGTGAATGTAACCATCTCTAAAGTATAACCCAAAACAATAGCGGTAAATCAGTAAGAGACATCATAGATTGCACCATATCTAATAAAGTGCGGTTACGACATTCGGACACACCATTACGTTGTGGTGTTCCAGGTGGCGTGAGTTGTGAAACTATTCCACATTGTTTCAAATGAAGACCAAACTCATAACTCAAATATTCACCTCCACGATCAGATCGTAGAAACTTAATTTTCTTGTTACGATGATTTTCCACTTCACTCTGAAATTCTTTGAACTTTTCAAATGTTTCAAACTTATGTTTCATCAAGTAGATATACCCATATCTACTCAAATCATCTGTGAAGGTCAGAAAATAACGATACCCGCCACGAGCATCCACACTCATCGGACCGCATACATCAGTATGTATTATTTCCAATAAGTTTGTTGCTCGTTCCATTGTTCCGGAGAACGGAGTGACGGTGTCCTGGACAAGGAGGTACTCACCACGTCATCTCCCGATCTATTAGATTGGGCCGAGGACCCCCATGGTCGTATACTCATGGGCCAGTTCGCACGGTTGCCGCATAGATGGAAGATTCCACAAGACTTGGTGATCGAGACAAGGACTCCTCCCCACCGGCGTATTCGGCTAGGACTCTTGTTATCCTAGGCCTCTGGTGCATTATATAAACCAGGGCCAGGCTAGTCGATAGAGATATACAACAATCATACCATAGGCTAGCTTCTAGGGTTTAGCCTCTATGATCTCGTGGTAGATCATCTCTTGTAATACTCATATCATCAATATCAATCAAGAAGGACGTAGGGTATTACCTCCATCAAGAGGGCCCGAACCTGGGTAAAACATCGTGTCTCCTGCCTCCTGTTACCATCGATCCTAGATGCATAGTTTGGGACCCCCTACCCGAGATCCGCCGGTTTTGACACCAACATTGGTGCTTTCATTGAGAGTTCCGCTGTGTGATCGGCAAAAGGATCAATGGCTCGCCCGCAGGTCAACTATGACGCCGACTTCTTCGTCACCAGCTCGGCTGGTCACCTTGGCTGGACCGAGGACTATGCCCTACCTCCGATCGTCATGTTCGGATGAGGGCCTTCATCAACATCAACTCCGATCTCTATCAAGATCATGGAGGAATCATCCAGGGAGCCCAGGGGCTCAACGTCAACATTGCCCTCGGGCGACCGTGCTGTTTTTCTGGACAGCAAATTCGTATCCACCGCCACCACCTCCTCAAGTGTCGTTTTAACGATTGCTTCAATGGAATTGTGCGGAATTGAGTCTACAACAACCCTGGAAAAATTCATCGAGTTCCGATGGAGGAATCTCTGGCAATCCGCGATATACCGGAGCCCTGTCAAATCTGGACGGGAATCTGGACGAGTTTAGGGCGTGGTGTCCAGCTTCTAGATCAGACGTCCCTTCGAAGATCCAACCGTTGATCGGCTGAGGAATTCCTATATCTAGCACCCCTCAAAATTTCAGCTCGATCCGACCGTTCAAACTCTAGGAAACCTCCGATGAGCGCAACGATTTTCGGATTTGTTTTCTGCGCGAATACGGACCCGGCCAGAATTCATGTTTCTTTACGAACGTGATATTGGACAACCTTTTTTAAGGAATTTTCCTTCTATGGTATTGTGCGTTATTTTTAAATACGTACCCATAAAATTTTAAGCCTCCTCCAAGGTAATCTTCAACATTACGCTGGTGTCAAACCAGTTCAGCAGTATTGCTCCATGGCTGCCGACCTGCGCTAGACACGACGCCGCTTTATTGAGCCGAGCTCAATTCCTTCAATCATAATCTCTGCAAGCCGAACAAGAGTTCGGCATCGCGAAGGATAAATCATCACCAATATCGCTGCCCCACGGATTACACGGAGCGGGAACACAGGCATCGCCGCATGGTCACTTTATCAAACCGGCATTGTCCATGTCACAAGTTACGACCTGTGTCAGCATGGCCGCATTGTTGCTTCTTTAAGCTGATGTCCATCACGCCGAACTGCTTCAACACCTCGGCTAACACGGCAGCTGTAACATCTCCTTACCGACCTGCCCCGTCTCCTCGGCTAGACCGAGGGCTTCACCATCTCTTCATCAACTTACTTCGGAGACTTCGGCGTCACCAGCCGACCAGCTTCATCACATTAGCTGGACCACGGGCTTTTCCTCGGCAAGCCAACCTTAGCTGGCATTGCCAGGCCATCGCTTTATCACCCATCAGGCAATGGGTGTGCGGATCAATTCCCGATTTTGGGAGTCGCTTTTCTTCGGAATGCTATAACAAATAAACCAGGTGCTATTAATCCTAACAATTTTTGCTTGCTGGGTATATTTTTTAAGGAATTATTACTCTGGTTTGTTCCATCATCTGTACACAGGTCTATCAAATGGCGGCCACATTCAAAACGGTCGCGTGGCGGTTCGGTCAGTTGTCGTACATAGTTTGGCGAACGCCGCATCTGGAGCCCGGACAGCCCTGCAAATTCAGGCTTTGTCACGCCTTCACTGTGTCATGCTGGCGCCCTGCATCGACATTGGCTTCGGCGCCAGGACACATTTCTTTAAAAAAATTATTTTTGCGTAAAACAATTATGCAAGGATTATATATATATATATATATATTATTATTTCCTGGACCGCACTGTTTTATCTGTGCAGGTAATCGATTTTGACTGCGTTAGGTGGTCACTACTCCGGAGTGCCGAACTCCTTGCCCGGACACCTCGGGGTTGGGACCTCGGCCATGCCGAGGACTGCGAACCTTGTCGGATCTGTCACAGATCAATGGGCGTCTTCGTCCCGCCACAAGCCCGAATCGCGTCATCAACACCGAGCACATTAACCAGCTAAGTTGCGTTCATGCTCAAAAACTTTTAGTTTTAAATTTTGTTCAGTTCGACCAAGCATTATACTTTTTAGCACAAAGTCGTTTGGGACAAAGTTCCTTGTCATAACTTTGTTTGTGACACACAAATTCAAATACCCCGTTTATTTGGGGGCTCCCTTGATGGAGCTTTTCCTCTTGCATATGATTATACTTGTACGGCTTCCTTCCTTGTTCGTGTATTATGCCACAATATGCACCATATTGACCTAAGCGATTTGCAAGCTGGGTTGCCTGGCTCCTGTGCTTACCCCTGCGTTCCTGATTGTTCGGCTAGGGAGTAAAGGGAGCACCTCTGCGATTGTCACGACCGGGTCATCCGAGCTCTGACCTCAGACTGGGTGAAGCCGAAAGCTAGCGCTCTTATTGTTTTCAATCATGGTCGGCACACAACGGAACTCATGAGTACAAAAAATCTATTGCACAAGTCTCATAGTAATAATGAGCACCGAAGAAAGGTATCGGTGGTGGTACTATTTTCTTCGAAGGTGCTTCTTACACTTCGTCAGTAATATAGCATAAGTTCCTTGAGCGCGTTTTGTCTGTTACAGCCTTATGGCCTGATTGCCTGGTCATCGGAAACACCGTCGATACTCTCGACAGGTGGAGTACATGACACTTTTCGACCCTTGGCCGAAGAGGGAGAAGCCGACGGTCGGTTAAGACGCGTATAAAGTTCGGGTGAACACATATATAATGTAAATACTTCGGTACATACAATCATTATACATAAAATTCTTACCCAAGTCACTTGGGGGCTCTTAAAATTTATATATGAGTTGTAAATGTGTTTTCTTCTTGGTCGTTGTCAAAACACGACAGAAGCACAATTTTTTCTTTCTCTTCCAATTTTCGGATTGGCACCGAACACTTGATCTTGTTCGGATGTCATGTTTTTACTGACGTTTTTTGGTTTTCCAAGCTTTTGGCACTTTTAAACTATTTGTGTGTTTCCAGCACAAGTCTCACAGTGCAATGCCGGACACCTTTATAGATTCGGCAAAAACATTCTCGGATCTCACTGTATATGCATTGGTTTCGAATTGTGTATTCAGTCAATAGTTGGGTTGCCCGGCTCTTGCGCCTGCCTCCTATGTTCTGCCTTGTTCGGCTAGGTGTGCAAAGGGAGAACCACTGCGATTGTGCTTCCAGCTCACATGGTTAAGCACCTCAGTGGAGAAAGCCGAAAACTGACTGTCACAATAAGCGTAAACTGGTCAGCGATTCGATGACGGTGTTAAATGATGAGCCATTCATAACAATGGCCGAAGTGTTTACGGCTTGACTTCGACTGTCGCCGAACACTACTGAGGGCTATTAACTAGCCTCCCAAACTAAATCCTCGATATTTTGCTCTTACATTAGATCTGAGGTTTCATGATCATGCTTAGCATGACAACCCAAAGAAAGGAACCGATAGTGGGACTATTTACTTTGGAAGACATTTCTTATGTTAAACAGTAATATAACATATCTCTCTGCGTACCTTTGTTTATAAAACCGTATGGCCAGATTGCCTTGTTTGTCGTAAATCTTTGCCCTCATAAAGGCTTTATAAAGTAGGACAAACACTCCTCGGCTACTAGCCGAGGAGGTGGAAGCCGATGGTCGGTTAACAAAGTTTTGTACAATGTGGATCCGAGCATTAATGATGTAAAGTACTTGGATACATAGAGTCATTACACATAATTTGTGATTTTACTATGGATATCGATCCTTAATTCGGCCACCCGTGCCCACATTAAGGCTCGGGGGCTACTGGGCTTCAGGCTTATTATTTACAAATATTAAAGGGGCACATCGATCCCCTGATCTGGTGTTGCCACCCGACCAGTGTCTCAGGGGCTACTGCATTGCCTGTCCAATGCAGAAAATTTTATGTGCAATATAGTTTCCGAGGATATTTTGATCCTCAGGTTGGTCGGCCGCACCCAACCTGAGTCTCGAGGACTAAGCACGCCGCTTTTAGTGTCCCGGAGTATTCTGCCGAGCTAGGACTTGATCCTCAGACCGATTTTGCAAATCAACCCGAGTCTCAGCGGCTACTGGGATTAGCGGTCTTGCGTCATCCTTCAGGTGCATCTCGGGGTTTAGACCGATACACACCTTGAGGGCTACTGGCTATATATCTCGGCAGAGAATAAATTCCACCAATAAAAAATATTGACAAAAAATCGGCCCATAGTCGGGGTGGTGCACCACCTCGGAAGCAGTCCGGCATAAAGCTCGGGCGCTAGTGGCTCGCTCCATAGAGGGCATTTCCGGCATTAAGCTCGGCTAAACTCCTTCAACTTTTTTGGACCAAGATGATCTATGACATCTTGGATATAGTCCGGCGTTGGAGCTTGGACACAGTCTGACGTTGGAGCTCGGATACATTTCGGCGTTGGAGCTCGGAAGCAGTCCGACATTGGTGCTCGGCTGCAAAAGATACCTTGAATGCAGTCCGGCGTTAGAGCTCGGGCGCGAGAGGACACTGCATCTCGGGAACAACTTCAAGCCCGAGGTGTGACATAAAAATAACAAGGCATTGATAAAGGCCGGAAACTTAAAGGGGCTCCTCGGATACCCGACGTGTAAACTCGTTGAATGCATTTCGGTGATCCTCAAGGTCGAAGATGAGAAGATTTGTTGAACCAGTTTTCAAGACCGACGACCGAAGATGAAGAACAGTTCGGAAGAATCGAGGAGCATCCCTAACTTTAAGATCGGTTCAGGGGGCTACTGACGGTGTCCTGGACAAGGGGGTACTCACCACGTCATCTCCCGATCTATTAGATTGGGCCGAGGACCCCCATGGCCGTATACTCATGGGCCATTTCGCACGGTTGCCGCATAGATGGAAGATTCCACAAGACTTGGTGATCGAGACAAGGACTCCTCCCCACCGGCGTATTCGGCTAGGACTATTGTTATCCTAGGCCTATGGTGCATTATATAAACCAGGGCCAGGCTAGTCGATAGAGATATACAACAATCATACCATAGGCTAGCTTCTAGGGTTTAGCCTCTATGATCTCGTGGTAGATCAACTCTTGTAATACTCATATCATCAATATCAATCAAGCAGGACGTAGGGTATTACCTCCATCAAGAGGGCCCGAACCTGGGTAAAACATCGTGTCCCCTGCCTCCTGTTACCATCGATCCTAGATGCATAGTTCGGGACCCCCTACCCGAGATCCGCCGGTTTTGACACCGACACGGAGTCTTAGTCATCTTGCCCATGAGGCATGGTTCGCAAGCATCAAGTGATTCCAAAAGCCCATCAACATGGAGTTTCTTCATGCGCTTTACACCAATATGACCTAAACGGCAGTGCCACAAATAAGTTGCACTATCATTATACATCAATAACATGTATATCAAATATACCTTTCACTTTGCCATCCTTCTTATCCGCCAAATACTTGGGGCAGTTCCGCTTCCAGTGACCAGTCCCCTTGCAGTAGAAGCACTCAGTATCAGGCTTAGGTCCAGACTTGGGCTTCTTCACTTGAGCAGCAACTTGTTTGCCGTTCTTCTTCAATTTCCCCTTCTTCCCTTTGCCCTTCTTCTTGAAACTAGTGGTCTTGTTGACCATCAACACTTGATGCTCCTTCTTGATTTCTACCTCCACAGCTTTTAGCATTGCAAAGAGCTCAAGACTTGTCTTATCCATCCCTTGCATATTATAGTTCATCATGAAGCATTTGTAGCTTGGTGGCAGTGATTGAAGAACTCTGTCAATGACACTATCATCAGGAAGATTAACTCCCAGTTGAGTCAAGTGGTTGTGGTACCCAGACATTCTGAGTATATGTTCACTGACAGAACTATTCTCCTCCATCTTGCATCTATAGAACTTATTGGAGACTTCATATATCTCAATTCAGGCTTTTGCTTGAAATATTAACTTCAACTCCTGGAACATCGCATATGCTCCATGACGTTCAAAATGTCGTTGAAGTCCCGATTCTAAGTCGTAAAGCATGACACTGTGAAGGAAATATGCCCTAGAGGCAATAATAAAGTTGTTATTTATATTTACTTATATCATGATAAATGTTTATTATTCATGCTAGAATTGTATTAACTGGAAACTTAGTACATGTGTGAATACATAGACAAATAGAGTGTCACTAGTATGCCTCTACTTGACTAGCTCATTAATCAAAGATGGTTAAGTTTCCTAACCATTGATATGAGTTGTCATTTGACAAACGGGATCACATCATTAGAGAATGATGTGATTGAAATGACCCATCCGTTAGCTTAGCACTATGATTGTTTAGTTTATTGCTATTGCTTTCTCCATAACTTATACATGTTCCAATGACTATGAGATTACAACTCCCGAATACCGGAGGAACACTTAGTGTGCTATCAAACGTCACAACGTAATTGGGTGATTATAAATATGCTCTATAGGTGTCTCCGATGGTGTTTGTTGAGTTGGCACAGATCATGATTAGGATTTGTAACTCCGATTGTCAGAGAGGTATCTCTGGGCCCTCTCGGTAATGCACATCACTATAAGCCTTGCAAGCAATGTGACTAATGAGTTAGTTGCAGGATGTTGCATTACGGAACGAGTAAAGAGACTTGCCGGTAACGAGATTGAACTAGGTATGATGATACCGACTCGAATCTCGGGCAAGTAACATACCGATGACAAAGGGAACAACGTATGTTGTTATGCGGTTTGACCGATAAAGATCTTCGTAGAATATGTAGGAACCAATATGAGCATCCAGGTTCCGCTATTGTTTACTGGCCGGAGATGAGTCTCGGTCATGTCTACATAGTTCTCGAACCCATAGGGTCCACACGCTTAACGTTTGATGACGATATGTATTGTGAGTTATGTGATTTGATGTACCGAAGGTTGTTCGGAGTCCCGGATGTGATCACGGACATGACGAGGAGTCTCAAAATGGCCGAGACATAAAGATTGATATATTGGAAGGTTATGTTTGGACACCGGAAAGGTTTCTAATAGGTTCGGGCATTTTCCGGAGTACCAGGGGACTACCGGAACCCCCCGGGAGGTTAATGGGCCTTCATGGGCTTTAGTGGAAGAGAGGAGGAGGCGACCAAGAGGAGGGCCCCCCCCCAAGCCCAATCCGAATTGGGGAGGGGCGCGGCCCCCCTTTCCTTCTTCCCCTCTTCCCTTTCCTTCCCCTCCTAGTTGGACTAGGAAAAGGGGAACCTACTCCTAGTAGGAGCGGGATCCCCCCTTAGGGCGCACCCTATGAGGCCGGCCGTCCCCCTCCTCCACTCCTTTATATACGGGGGAGGTGGCACCCCATAGACACACAAGTTGATTTCTTCGCCGTGTGCGGTGCCCCCCTCCATAGATTTCCACCTCGGTTATATTGTCGTAGTGCTTAGGCAAAGCCCTGCGTCGGTAACTTCATCATCACCGTAAACACGCCGTCGTGCTGACGAAACTCTCCTTCGGCCTCAGCTGGATCTAGAGTTCGTGGGACGTCACCCAGCTGAACGTGTGCAGGTCACGGAGGTGCCGTGCGTTCGGTACTTGATCGGTTGGATCACGAACACGTTCGACTACATCAACCGCGTTACTTAACGCTTCCGCTTTCGGTCTACGAGGATACGTAGACACACTCTCCCCTCTCATTGTTATGCATCTCCTAGATAGATCTTGCGTGATCGTAGGATTTTTTTTTGAAATACTGCGTTCCCCAACACACTGAACTATCGAGTAGTCATCAGCTTTGCTCTGCCAAATGTTCATAACATCTGTTGTTGCTCGTGCAACGGGCTTTGCACCTAGCGGTGCTTCCAGGACGTAATTCTTCTATGCAGCAATGAGGATAATCCTCAAGTTACGGACCTGGTCTGTGTAGTTGCTACCATCATCTTTCAACTTAGCTTTCTCCAGGAACGCATTAAAATTCAAAGGAACAGTAGCACAGGCCATTTATCTACAACAACATAGACATGCAAAATACTATCAGGTTCTAAGTTCATGATAAATTAAAGTTCAATTAATCTCATTACATAAGAACTCCCACTTAGATGGACATCCCTCTAGTCATCTAAATGATCATGTGATCCATATCAACTAAACCATGTCCGATCATCACGTGAGATGGAGAAGTTTTCAATGGTGAACATCACTATGTTGATCATATCTAGTATATGATTCACGCTCGACATTTCGGTCTCAGTGTTCCGAGGCCATATGTGCATATGCTAGGCTCGTCAAGTTTAACCTGAGTATTCTGCTTGTGCAAAACTAGCTTGCACCTGGTGTATGTGAACGTAGAGCTTATCACACCCGATCATCACGTGGTGTCTCGGCACAACAAACTATAGCAACGATGCATACTCAGGGAGAACACTTATACCTTCAAATTTAAGTGAGAGATCATCTTATAATGCTACTGCCGTACTAAGCAAAATAAGATGCATAAAAGATAAACATCACATGCAATCAATATAAGTGATATGATATGGCCATCATCATCTTGTGCCTTTGATCTCCATCTCCAAAGCACCGTCATGATCACCATCGTCAACGGCTTGACACATTAATCTCCATCGTAGCATTGTTGTCGTCTCGCTAACTATTGCTTCCACGACTATCGCTACCGCTTAGTGATAAAGTAAAGCAATTACATGGCGATTGCATTTCATACAATAAAGCGACGACCATATGGCTCATGCCAGTTGTCGATAACTTTGTTACAAAACATGCTCATCTCATACAACAATTTATATAATCACGTCTTGACCATATCACATCACAACATGCCCTGCAAAAACAAGTTAGACGTCCTCTACTTTGTTGTTGCAAGTTTTACGTGGCTGCTACGGGCTTAGCAAGAACTGTTCTTACCTACGCATCAAAACCACAACGATTTTTCGTCAAGTGTGTTATTTTAACCTTCAACAAGGACCGGGCTTAGTCACACTCGATTCAACTAGAGTTGGAGAAACAGCCACTAGCCACCTATGTGCGAAGCACATCGGTAGAATCAGTCTCATGAACGCGGTCATGTAGTGTTGGTTTGGGCCGCTTCATCCAACAATACCGCCAAATCAAAGTATGACATGTTGGTAAGTAGTATGACTATTATCGCCCACAACTCTTTGTGTTCTACTCGTGCATATAACATCTACGCATAGACCTGGCTCTGATACCACTGTTGGGGAACACAATATTTCAAAATTTTCCTACAATCATGCAAGATCTATCTAGGAGATGCATAGCAACGATAGGGGAGAGTGTGTCTACATACCCTCGTAGACCAAAAGCTGAAGTGTTTAGTAACGCGGTTGATGTAGTCGAACGTCTTCGCGATCCAACCAATCAAGTACGAAATGCACGACACCTTCGCGATCTGCACACGTTCAGCTCGGTGACGTCCCTCGTACTCTTGATCCAACTAAGGCCGAGGGTGAGTTCTTTCAGCACGACGGCGTGTTGACGGTGATGATGAAGTTACCGACGTAGGGCTTCACCTAAGCACTACGACAATATGACCGAGGTGTAAAACTGTGGAGGGGGCACCGCACACGGCTAAAGATCAACTTGTGTGTCTATGGGTTGCCCCCTCCCCCGTATATAAAGGAGGGGAGGAGGAGCCTGGCCGGCCACAAGGGGCGCGCCAAAGGGGGGGAATCCTACTCCAAGTAGGAATCGGTCTCCCCCTTTCCTAGTCCAAGTAGGAGAAGAAGGAAGGAGAGGGAGAGGGAGAGGGAAAGAGGGGCCGCTCCCCCCTCCCCTAGTCCTATTCGGACTCCCCTTGGGGGGAGCCACCTCCTGGCTGCTTCCCTCTCTCTCCCCTAAGGCCCACTAAGGCCCATTACTTCCCCGGGGGGTTTCGGTAACCCCTTCGGCACTCCGGTTTTATCCGAAACCATCCGGAATACTTTCGGTGTCTGAATAACATGGTCCAATATATCAATCTTTTATGTCTCGACCATTTTGAGACTCCTCGTCATGTCCGTGATCTCATATGGGACTCCGGACAACATTCGGTTCATCAAAACACGAAACTCATAATACAAATTGTCATCAAACGTTAAGCGTGCAGACTCTACGGGTTCGAGAACTATGTAGACATGACCGAGACACATCTCCTGTCAAAAACCAATAGCGGAACCTGGATGCTCATATTGGCTCCTATATATTCTACGAAGATGTTTATCGGTCAAACCCCATAACAACATACGTTGTTCCCTTTGTCATTGGTATGTTACTTGCCCGAGATTCGATCATCGGTATCATCATACCTAGTCCAATCTCGTCACCGGCAAGTCTCTTTACTCGTTCCTCAATGCATCATCCCGCAACTAACTCATTAGTCACATTGCTTGCAAGGCTTATAGTGATGCATAGCAACGAGAGGGGAGGGCCCAGAGATACCTCTCCGACAATTGGAGTGAAAAATCCTAATCTTGATCTATGCCAACTCAACAAACACCATCAGAGACACCTGTAGAGCATCTTTATAATCAGCCAGTTACATTGTGACGTTTGATAGCACACTAAGTGTTCCTCCGGTATTCAGGAGTTGCATAATCTCATAGTCATGGGAACATGTATAAGTCATGAAGAAAGCAATAGCAATAAACTTAACGATCATAGTACTAAGCTAACAGATGGGTCTAGTCCATCACATCATTCTCTAATGATGCGATCCCGTTTATCAAATGACAACACACGTCCATGGCTAGGAAACTTAACCATCTTTCATTAACGAGCTAGTCAAGTAGAGGCATACTAGGGACACTTTGTTTGTCTATGTATTCACACATGTACCAAGTTTCTGGTTAATACAATTCTAGCATGAATAATAAAACATTTATCATGATATAAGGAAATATAAATAACAACTTTATTATTGCCTCTAGGGCATATTTCCTTCAGACGTATCATGACGCCTTTAGGAAGGGAGCGACGCTCGAGCACCGTCATCACTGGATGCAACCACAAAAGGTCAGAGTCTAGGGGTTCACCCTGAAGAACCAATTCGAGCATATCTGAACATTGCCTTCAATAACATAATGACACAAAAATATCGTCATTGTCAGGTACAACCAACTCAGGCCAGACCTGGGTTTTTTTCCCAAGGCTCACCGTGTACTTGTGAAGCACCACTATCAGAGTCAATCATGTGTTGTCGCCATCACTTTTTCATGATCCTAGCAGCTCCAAGGTGTCGGTCTAGAAACCGACCGCCGCCACTACATAACCATCCTTCTGCGTCAAGCCATAATCCATAGATTGCATCTCATTGTCAAAGGAAACCACCGGAAGTAGAGAGATACCTTGTAAAGACCTTTGGGTGGCCATTACAATCTGTAGTGACCACCGAAGCAGGCACGTCACTGCCAACTACCACCTCGCTGAAGAGAGCCCATCCTAGATCCACCGGCCCATGGGATGACATGGACGAATCTGGAGCATGAAAGGTAGATCGAATCGATGGCCAAGAACCAGAGTGTCCCAACACCCACGACCCCTGATTCACCTCCACTGAAGCTCCTGTCGGCAGCGCCCCATGCCTAGCTCCCTCAACACTTGAGCAGCCGCACCTGAGCCATGCACAACTCTAGCCCAGTCCGCACAACCTCCGACATCAGGGTCGAGGAAGCCTTGCGGGAGTGCATCCAGAATCCCGATCTAGAACAACAACGGGAGGCGACCAACGCTACATGTGGGAGCACGGGGACGATGGAGAAGCAGGAAAAAGGAGAAGATGAGTGCTCCCGCCGCCATCCGCTGGTGGCAGCATCCTCCGACAGCGGTGAGGGGTGGTGTGGCTTCACGGAGGAGTTTTTGGTGGCTGCCATGGGTGCCTCTGGAGTCCCCCTAGCGGCCCGGGAGGCAGTTCCTGTTGGGGAACGTAGTAATTTCAAAAAAAATCCTACGCACACGCAAGATCATGGTGATGCATAGCAATGAGAGGTAAGAGTATCGTCCACGTACCCTCGTAGACTGTAAGCGGAAGTGTTATGAGAACGCAGTTGATGTAGTCGTACGTCTTCATGATCTGACCGATCCAAGTACCGAACGCACGGCACCTCCGAGTTCAGCACACGTTCAGCTCGATAACGTCCCACGAACTCCGGTCCAGCAGAGCTTCATAGGAGAGTTCCGTCAGCACGATGGTGTGATGACGGTGATGATGTTGCTACCGACGCAGGGCTTCGCCTAAGCACCGCTACGATATGATCGAGGTGGATTATGGTGGGGGGGCACCGCGCACGGCTTGGAACAATCAACTTGTGTGTCCTAGGGTGCCCCCTCCCCCGTATATAAAGGAGTGGAGGAGGGGGAGGGCCGGCCCTCCACTATGGCGCGCCCTGGGGAGTCCTACTCCCACCGGGAGTAGGATTCCCCCTTCCATGTAATAGGAGTAGGAGAGAATGAAAGGGAAAAGAGAAGAGAAGGAAGGAGGGGGCGCAGCCCCTCCCCCTAGTCCAATTCGAACTAAGCCATGGGGGGCATGCAGCCTCCCCTCTCTCTTTCCCCTAAAGCCCAATAAGGTCCATTTACTCCCCGGCGAATTCCCGTAACTCTCCGGTACTCCGAAAAATACCCGAATCACTCGGAACCTTTTCGATGTCCAAATATAGTCGTCCAATATATCGATCTTTACGTCTCGACCATTTCGAGACTCCTCTTCATGTCCCCGATCTCATCCGGGACTCCGAACTACCTTCGGTACATCAAAACACATAAACTCATATTACCGATTGTCACCGAACGTTAAGGGTGCGGACCCTATGGGTTCGAGAACTATGTAGACATGACCGAGACACATCTCCGGTAAATAACCAATAGAGGAACCTGGATGTTCATATTGGCGCCTACATATTCTACGAAGATCTTTATCGGTCAAACCGCATAACAACATACGTTGTTCCCTTTGTCATCGGTATGTTACTTGCCCGAGATTCGATTGTCGGTATCTCAATACCTAGTTCAATCTCGTTACCGGCAAGTCTCTTTACTCGTTTCCGTAATGCATCATCCCGCAACTAACTCATTAGTTGCATTGCTTGCAAGGCTTATAGTGATGTGCATTACCAAGAGGGCCCAGAGATACCTCTCCGACAATCAGAGTGACAAATCCTAATCTCGATCTATGCCAACTCAACAAGTACCATCGGAGACACGTATAGAGCACCTTTATAATCACCCAGTTACGTTGTGACGATTGGTAGAACACAAAGTGTTCCTCTGGTAATCGGGAGTTGCATAATCTCATAGTCATAGGAACATGTATAAGTTATGAAGAAAGCAATAGGATCATCGTGTTAAGCTAAGGGATGGGTCAAGTCAATCACATCATTCTCTAATGATGTGATCCCGTTCATCAAATGACAACTCTTGTCCATGGCTAGGAAACTTAACCATCTTTGATCAACGAGCTAGTCAAGTAGAGGCATACTAGTGACACTCTGTTTGTCTATGTATTCACACATGTACTAAGTTTCCAGTTAGTACAATTCTAGCATGAATAATAAATATTTATCATGATATAAGAAAATAAATAATAACTTTATTATTGCCTCTAGGGCATATTTCCTTCAGTCTCCCACTTGCACTAGAGTCAATAATCTAGTTCACATCTTTATGTGATTAGTTCACATCTCCATGTGACTAATACCCAAAGGGTTTACTAGAGTCAATAATCTAGTTCACATCGCTATGTGATTAATACCCAAAGAGTGATCATGTTTTGCTTGTGAGAGAAGTTAAGTCTACGGGTCTGCAACATTCAGATCCGTATGTATTTCGCAAATTTCTATGTCTAGAATGCTCTGCACGGAGCTACTCTAGCTAATTGCTCCCACTTTCAATATGTATCCAGATCGAGACTTAGAGTTGTCTAGATCGATGTAAAAATCTTGCATCAACATAACTCTTTATGACGAACTCTTTTATCATCTCCATAACCGAGAAATGTTTCCTTAGTCCTCTAAGGATAATTTTGACCGTTGTCCAGTGATCTACTCCTAGATCACTATTGTACTCCCTTGCCAGAAAAATGCTAAGGTATACAATAGGACTGGTAAATAGCATAGCATACATTATAGAACCTATGACTGACGCATAGGGAATGACTTTTCATTCTCTTTCTATTTTCTGCCGCGATCGGGTTTTGAGTCTCTGCTCAACTTCGCACCTTGCAACACAGGCAAGAACTCCTTCTTTGACTGTTCCATTTTGAACTACTTCAAAATCTTGTCAAGGTATGTACTCATTGAAAAAACTTATCAAGCATCGTGATCTATATCTATAGATCTTGATGCTCAATGTGTAAGCAGCTTCATCGAGGTCTTTCTTTGAAAAACTCTTTTCAAACACTCCTTTATGCTTTCCAGAAAATTATACATTATTTCCGATCAATAATATGTCATTCACATATACTTATCAGAAATGATGTAGTGCTCCCACTCACTTTCTTGTAAATACATGCTTCACCGCAAGTCTGTATAAAACCATATGCTTTGATCACTTTATCAAAGCATATATTCCAACTCCGAGATGCTTGCACCAGTCCATAGATGGATCGCTGGAGCTTGCTCACTTTGTTAACACCTTTAGGATCGACAAAACCTTCTGGTTGCATCATATACAACTCTTCTTTTAAGAAATCCATGAAGGAATACAGTTTTGACATCCATTTGCTAGATTTCATAAAATGGGGCAACTGCTAACATGATTCAGACAGACTTTTAAGCATCGATACGAGTGAGAAAATCTCATCGTAGTCAACACCTTGAACCCGTCGAAAACATTTTGCGACAATTCGAGCTTTGTAGATAGTAACACTACTATCAGCGTCCGTCTTCCTCTTGAAGATCCATTTATTCTTAATGACTCACCGATCATCGGGCAAGTCAATCAAAGTCCATACTTTGTTCTCATACATGGATCCCATCTCAGATTTCATGGCCTCAAGCCATTTCGCGGAATCTGGGCTCATCATCGCTTCCTCATAGTTCGTAGGTTCGTCATGGTCTAGTAACATGACTTCCAGAAAGGATTACCGTACCACTCTGGTGCGGACCATACTCTGGTTGTCCTACGAGGTTCAGTGGTAACTCGATCTTGAAGTTTCATGATCATAATCATTAGCTTCCTCAGTAATTGGTGTACACATCACTAGAACTGATTTCTGTGATGAACTACTTTCCAATTCGGGAGAAGGTACAATTACCTCATCAAGTTCTACATTCCTCCCACTCACTTCTTTCGAGAGAAACTCCTTCTCTAGAAAGTATCCACTTTTAGCAACAAAGATCTTGCCTTTGGATCTGTGATAGAAGGTGTACCCAACAGTTTCCTTTGGGTATTCTATGAAGACACATTTCTCCGATTTGGGTTCGAGCTTATCAGGTTGAAACTTTTTCACATAAGCATCGCAGCCCCAAACTGTAAGAAACGATAGCTTAGGTTTCTAGCCAAACCACAGTTCATATGGTGTCATCTCAACGGATTTAGATGGTGCCCTATTTAACGTGAATGCAACTGTCTCTATTGCATAACCCCAACATGATAGTGATAAATCGGTAAGAGACATCATAGATCGCACCATATCTAATAAAGTACGGTTATGATGTTCGGACACACCATTACGCTGTGGTGTTCTAGGTGGCGTGAGTTGCGAAACAATTCCGCATTGTTTCAAATGAAGACCAAACTCGTAACTCAAATATTCTCCTCCACGATCAGATCGCAAAAACTTTATTTTCTTGTTACGATGATTTTCCACTTCACTCTGAAAATTCTTTGAACTTTTCAAATGTTTCAGACTTATGTTTCATCAAGTAGATATACCCATATCTGCTCAAATCATCTGTGAAGGTCCGAAAATAACGGTACCCGCCGCGAGCCTCAACACTCATCAGTCCGCATACATCAGTATGTATTATTTCTAACAAGTCAGTTGCTCGCTCCATTGTTCCAGAGAACGGGGTCTTGGTCATCTTGCCCATGAGGCATGGTTCGCAAGCATCAAGTGATTCCAAAAACCCATCAGCATGGAGTTTTTTCATGCGCTTTACACCAATATGACCTAAACAGCAGTGCCACAAATAAGTTGCACTATCATTATTAACTTTGCATCTTTTGGCTTCAATATTATGAATATGTGTATCACTACGATCAAGATTCAATAAACCATTTATATTGAGTGTATGAACATAGACGGTTTTATTCATGTAAATAGAACAACAATTATTCTTTGACTTAAATGAATAACCATATTGCAATAAACATGATCCAATCATATTCATGCTTAACGCAAACACCAAATAACATTTATTTTAGGTTCAACACTAATCCCGAAAGTATAGGGAGTGTGCGATGATCATCATATCAATTTTGGAACCACTTCCAACACACATCGTCACTTCACCCTTAACTAGTCTCTGTTCATTCTGCAACTCCCGTTTCGAGTTACTAATCTGAGCAACTGAACTAGTATCAAATACCGAGGGGTTGCTATAAACACTAGTAAAGTACACATCAATAACATGTATATCAAATATACCTTTGTTCACTTTGTCATCCTTCTTATCCGCCAAATACTTGGGGAAGTTCTGCTTCTAGTGACCAGTCCCTTTGAAGTAGAAGCACTTAGTCTCAGGCTTAGGTCTAGACTTGGGCTTCTTCACTTGAGCAGCAACTTGCTTGCCATTCTTCTTGAATTTCCCCTTCTTCCCTTTGCCCTTTTCTTGAAACTAGTGGTCTTGTCAACCATCAACACTTGATGCTTTTCTTGATTTCTACCTTCATCGATTTCCGTATCACGAAGAGCTTGGGAATCGTTTCCGTTATCCCTTGCATATTATAGTTCATCATGAAGTTCTAGTAACTTGGTGATAGTGACTAGAGAATTCTGTCAATCACTATCTTATCTGGAAGATTAACTCCCACTTGATTAAAGTGATTGTAGCACTCAGACATTCTGAGCACATGCTCACTAGTTGAGCTATTCTCCTCCATTTTGTAGGAAAAGTACTTGTCAAAGGTCTCATACCTTTAGACATGGGCATGAGTCTGAAATACTAATTTCAACTCTTGGAACATCTTATATGCTCTGTGGCGTTCAAAACATTTTTGAAGTCCCGGTTCTAAGCCGTAAAGCATGGTGCACTAAACTATCAAGTAGACATCATACCGAGCTTGCCAAACGTTCATAATGTCTGTATATGCTCCTGCAATAGGTTCGTCACCTAGCGGTGCATCAAAGACATAATTATTCTGTGCAACAATGAGGATAATCCTCAGATCACGGATCCAATCCGCATCATTGCTACTAACATCTTTCATTTATTTTTCTCTAGGAACATATCAAAAATAAACGGGGAAGCTATGTGTGAGCTATTGATCTACAACATAGATATGCAAATACTATCAGGACTAAGTTCATGATAAATTTAAGTTCAATTAATCATATTACTTAAGAACTCCCACTTAGATAGACACCCCTCTAGTCATCTAAATGATCACGTGATCCAAATCAACTAAACCATGTCCGATGATCACGTGAGATGGAGTAGTTTTCAATGGTGAACATCATTATGTTGATCATATCTACTATATGATTCACGCTCGACCTTTCGGTCTCCAGTGTTCCGAGGCCATATATGCATATGCTAGGCTCGTCAAGTTTAACCTGAGTATTTCTGCGTGTGCAAAACTGGCCTGCACCCATTGTATGTGAACGTAGAGCTTATCACACCCGGTCATCACGCGGAGTCTCGGCACGACGAACTTTGGCAATGGTGCATACTCAGGGAGAACACTTGTACCTTGAAATTTATAGTAAGGGATCATCTTATAAAGCTACCGCCGAACTAAGAAAAATAAGATTTATAAATGATAAACATCACATGCAATCGATATAAGTGATACGATATGGCCATCATCATCTTGTGCCTGTGATCTCCATCTTCAAAGCACCGTCATGATCACCATCGTCACCGGCTTGACACCTTGATCTCCATCGAAGTATTGTTGTCGTCACGCCAACTATTGCCTCCACGACTATCACTACCGCTTAGTGATAAAGTAAAGCAATTACATGGCGATTGAATTTCATACAATAAAGCGACAACCATATGGCTCCTGCCAGTTGCCGATAACTGTGTTACAAAACATGATCATCTCATATAATAAAATTTAGCATCATGTCTTGACCATATCACATCCCAACATGCCCTGCAAAAACAAGTTAGGCGTCATCTACTTTGTTGTTGCAAGTTTTACGTAGCTGCTACGGGTTGAGCAAGAACCGTTCTTACCTACGCATCAAAAACCACAACGCGGTATAGTGATTGCTTTTTTATCTTCAGAAAGAACCCTGTTCATTGAATCCTATTCAACTAAAGCTGGAGAAACACACCCCCACTAGCCACCTGTGTGTGAAGCACGTTAGTAGAACCAGTCTCGTGTAAGCGTACGCGTAATTTCGGTCTGGGTCGCTTCATCCAACAATGCCGCTGAATCAAGAATCAACTATTGACAACAAGTAATATGTATATACCCACGCCCACAACTCCTTTGTGTTCTACTCGTGCATATAACATATACGCATAAACCTGGCTCTCATACCACTGTTGGGGAACATAGTAATTTCAAAAAAATTCCTACGCACACGCAAGATCATGGTGATGCATAGCAACGAGAGGGAAGAGTATCGGCCACGTACCCTCGTAGACCGTAAGCAGAAGCGTTATGAGAACGCGGTTGATGTAGTCGTACGTCTTCACGATCCGACTGATCCAAGTACTGAACGCACGGCACCTCCGAGTTCAGCACACGTTCAACTCGATGACGTCCCACGAACTCCGGTCCAGCAGAGCTTCACGGGAGAGTTCCGTCAGCACGATGGTGTGATGACGGTGATGTTGCTGCTACAGACGCAGGGTTTCGCCTAAGCACCGGTACGATATGATCGAGGTGGATTGTGGTGGGGGGGCACCGCACACGGCTTGGAACAATCAACTTGTGTGTCCTAGGGTGCCCCCTCCCCCGTATATAAAGGAGTAGAGGAGGGGAAGGGCCGGCCCACTACCATGGCGTGCCCTGGGGAGTCCTACTCCCACCGGGAGTAGGATTCCCCCCTTCCATGTAATAGGAGTAGGAGAGAAGGAAAGGGAAAAGAGAAGAGAAGGAAGGAGGGGGCGCAGCCCCTCCCCCTAGTCCAATTCGGACTAAGCCTAGGGGTGCAGCCTCCCCTCTCTCTTTCCCCTAAAGCCCAATAAGGCCCATATACTCCCCGGCGAATTCTCGTAACTCTCCGCTACTCCGAAAAATACCCGAATCACTCGGAACATTTCCGATGTCCGAATATAGTCGTCCAATATATCGATCTTTACATCTCGACCATTTCGAGACTCCTCGCCATGTCCCCGATCTCATCCGGGACTCCGAACTACCTTCGGTACATCAAAACACATAAACTCATATTACCGATCGTCACCGAATGTTAAGCATGCGGACCCTACGGGTTCGAGAACTATGTAGACATGACCGAGACACGTCTCCGGTCAATAACCAATAGCGGAACCTGGATGTTCATATTGGCTCCTACATATTCTACGAAGATATTTATCGGTCAAACCGCATAACAACATACGTTGTTCCCTTTGTCATCGGTATGTTACTTGCCCGAGATTCGATCGTCGGTATCTCAATACATAGTTCAATCTCGTTACCGGCAAGTCTCTTTACTCGTTTCCGTAATGCGTCATCCTGCAACTAACTCATTAGTTGCATTGTTTGCAAGGCTTATAGTGATGTGCATTACCAAGAGGGCCCAGAGATACCTCTCCGACAATCGGAGTGACAAATCCTAATCTCGATCTACGCCAACTCAACAAGTACCATTAGAGACACCTGTAGAGCACCTTTATAATTACCCAGTTATGTTGTGACGTTTGGTAGCACACAAAGTGTTCCTCTGGTAATCAGGAGTTGCATAATCTCATAGCCATAGGAACATGTATAAGTTATGAAGAAAGCAATAGCAACAAACTAAACGATCATCGTGCTAAGCTAACGGATGGGTCAAGTCAATAACATCATTCTCTAATGATGTGACCCCATTCATCAATTGACAACTCTTGTCCATGGCTAGGAAACTTAACCATCTTTGATTAACGAGCTAGTCAAGTAGAGGCATACTAGTGACACTCTGTTTGTCTATGTATTCACACATGTACTAAGTTTCCGGTTAATACAATTCTAGCATGAATAATAAACATTTATCATGATATAAGGAAATAAATAATAACTTTATATTGCCTCTAGGGCATATTTCCTTCAGTTCCATGGGTGTAGTTTTGATTCAGCTTCACTGCAAACATGATTAATAACTTCGGTGTAGAAGTCTGACAAAGATAATCGGAACAAACCTCCGCTCTCATAACCCTTTTCAACAAATTGTCCATACAAGGACACTACAACCTTATTGGACTCAAACACCAACTTATAGCCACCTCGACACAAACGAGAGCCACTGACAAAGATGTTTATTTATAGAAGGGACATGCTGCGCATTCTTCAACCACACGATCTTTCCGAAGTAAACTACATATCGACCGTACCTACACAATGAATAGAAGCATGAGACTTGTTCACCATAAACACATGTATAATTCTTGTGACCTGATCAGAAAAGAAACATGTTGATGTCAGAACACACATGTATATTGGCACCAGTGTCAATCCACCAATCAGGAGAATGACATACTGAAAGAATGGTAGGAAATTTACCATACTCGACATATTTCATCTCAACATCGCCAATAACATGCCTCATTTTGACGCATGTCCCAGCGGTCATTGCAGGATGAAGCCCAATGATTCTCACTGCCGCATACAAGGCATTTTCCTTTTTCTTATAGGTCTCCTTATTCTTCTTGAAGTTGGCGGGTTGTTGGACTTTGTTCTTGCCATCAAACTTTCCTTTGCCTGCATAGTTGTTTTTGTTGGGTTTTTCGGGCTGGAATTTTTTCTTCTATACCGAATTGGCACTAGAATTCCCCTCATGGTAAATGACGCATGTCTTTTTCCCTCGCCTTCTCTTCCACATCAAGAGTGCCAATAAGACTGTCAACAGTAAACTCTTGCCTCTTGTGCTTCATAGAGGTTGAAAATTCCTTCACGAAGGTGGAAGCTTGGCAATGAATTGTCTGGTAACACACATTTGACATGCTCAAGTTCCTTAGTGAGCGACTGAATCTCATGAGCCTGCTCAACAACAGAGCGATCATTAGTCATCTTATAGTCATGATATTGTTCCATGATATACAACTCACTTCCTGTGTCCACGACCCCAAACTTGGTCTCGAGCGCATCCCACATATCCTTACCGACCATGATGATCATGAATGGATCGAAAATCTTGTCACCAAGAACACTTAGAACAGCACCTCTGAAGAGGGTGTTTGTAGGCTGGAAAGCTTGCTCCTGCTCAACAATCAGCTCTCCCTCTGGCTTTCCTTTAGAGGCGTGAAAACAGTTCATGGTGGTAAGACAAAGAACTACCCTCGCACACCACCTCTTATAGTTCACACCCTCAAACGGTGCAGACTTGAGAGATGCAGCAAAAGGAATAGGAGAAAATTGCCTACACATTTTAGGCTTTTGGATTGTTGAAAAATTAGGCATTTTTTCATTAAATTTAATACAGAAAAACAATAGGTGAAACATGATCAAAATGATAGAGAGAATAATTGCGACATGCAAC
Organism: Triticum dicoccoides; assembly: GCF_002162155.2. Classification (NCBI taxonomy): domain Eukaryota; kingdom Viridiplantae; phylum Streptophyta; class Magnoliopsida; order Poales; family Poaceae; genus Triticum; species Triticum dicoccoides. Next base: position 45,525,373 of record NC_041386.1, read on the forward strand.
TGATTGTTGATACTAGTCATGCAATTGAGATCATAAGCAACAAGCAACATATCCATGTTGGTCACTAGTAGCAGCAAACCAAACACTAGCCTATCAGAGAGGATAACTAACATACGGAACAACAACAGAAGATGCATACGCCATCAGGGATGTCGTCGAAGATGCTGGCAACGTCGGGGAAGAAATCGTCATCAGGGATGTCGTCGTTCGCAACCACGATGAAGAGAGATCCAACAGTCATGCGGAAGAACTCCCTCAAAACCTCATTACCCCTTCCCCGTACTGGACCACGAGAGCACGGGGGTTTTGGAGGCCTGCCGTCTCACTCCACAGTGCATGCTAGTAAGCGAGATGGGAAAGAGATATGTTGCAACTCACGGGTATATGCACTAATTCTAAAAAAAGGTAATTCCATTGGATTGCAGCGACGTCGTTCAGGAAGCTACGAATATGATACGACAGACTTTCCTAGTTGTAGACAAGTGCACGGACAAACGAACATGAGATGACGTTCGGAATTTTCTATGACAGACGAAAATTACCGACTCAAGTACAACAAGAATGAAGATGCACTCAAGATTACTGATATTATACTTTATTTTTAGACATATATTAGGAAATGGTCGTGTTTTTGCTCTCTATGCAGTGCTAAACTATAGCGATTTTTTAATATGTTTCATGTCACGCTTACTAGTACTAGTAATCTTTAAAAAAAAGTTTCCTTTTTTAATGCTCTGCTGGGAGCGAACCACCACCTCCCGCTTATGGGCCGCAGCCCATGGGGCGCCATAACCGCCTCCATCCAAGTCGGGGTGCACAGCCCGGCCCGATCCTGACGCGAAGGCCTGCCGCAAGAAGGAAGGGGGAGACCGACGCGAAGAGGAGAGGAGAAAAAAGATCTCAATTGATCGCCTCCGCCGCTACACATCCACGCCGTCGAGAAGCACTTCGGCACCGCCGCGGCCGGTAGCGAAGACTTCGGCGGCCTCCTCTCCGCCGATACCGACGACCTGATTGCCCTCGAGTTCCCAACCTGTCCGCCCTAGAGAACCGGCGCCGCCACGGCCGGCAGTGACGACTTCGGCGGCCTCTTCTCCGCCGACACCGCCGACCAACTCGCCCTCGAGTTCCCCACCTGCAACCACGTGCGTGAGCCATCCCCTCCCTCAATCCCCTTCTCTCTCCGCCGGCCTCTGATCCGTTTGCGCCCCGTTTTCGTTTCCCGGTGGCAGTTCGATGGGTTCCAGAAGGCGACCAAGGAGATGGTGAGCAACAAGAATGGGACGAACACGCTCTCCATCTTCGACAAGGCGTCATCGTCGCCGCCGACTCCCGGGCCAGCATGGGCGGGTACACATGTGAGTCCCCTGTCCCTTGGCCTCGCATTCGTGCTAGGGTTTGGTGCTGCGGGGATTCGATTTGCTGGCGTGGACGCGTGATTTAGGGTCGGGATGTTTATAGATGTCCTAGCGAAATCTGGCTCCTTTGTCCGTTGATTATCTCTGGGAGGACAATTTGGTGGTCAGGGGTGTGTTTCTTTACTCTTGCGTACCAGGGCTGTACATTTTCATATCTAGTAATTCAGGGCAGTGATTCATACATCTATGAAATCTCAAACCAACTTGATTTGGGTGTGAAGAACTTCTGCTTAGGTTCTAGTGTACAACAGAGAAAAACATATCGCAACCTCACAATAGCTGAGCCACCAATTGCAGTGCCATAACCTCACACCAGTTGTGGGGACCGTGCTTGGATGTGGCGGTTCATTTGGATTACGCGGTGAATACAAAGATACTTATTGAGTTTGGATGCTAATTATCTGTAGGAACTGAGAAGGGAGGTAATCTGTAGTGGGATTGTTAATGATAGAGAGTTGTGAATTGATGTGATACTGATATCACACACACAAAAAAGATAGTTTTGCTAATACTTAATATTGAATTCAAGTCTGCTTATCTGTAGGTCCAACATTTGTGCATATTGATTTGTGTCTTTGTGGTTTGGAGTAAGCCAATAGAAAGCTGTTGTTATTGTATAAAATGTCTATTTTTCCACAAGTGTTGATCCTTCTGTAAAATTGCCCTTGCATGTTTGTTAGTCGTTGTAGAAGGCTTTTGCTTGATGCATGTTTGTGGTTTGTAGAAAGCTTTTGTAGAAGGCTTCTGTAAAATTCCCGCGTTGCTATCTGAACTATGTGCTACCACAAGTGAAATCCACCTCGAATTACCTATTTTTGGATCGCATTGATGCACAATGGCTATAGACACAATCCAGTCTTCTACTGGCGAAATATCGAAACAATGTTAGTAACTCTGTTAATGTTAAATACGCATAAGCAAAATATCTATCAAAACTTCAATGACAACATGCCTGCAACATTCTTGAATTTGCATTACTAAGTACTCCCTCCATCCCAAAATAAGTGTCACTAACTTTGTACTAAATCAGCGGCACTTACTTTGGGACGAAGGGAGTATATACAGAACTGAAGATTAACCAAGAACATTACATCATTGCATTTCTTTACAGAATTAGCCCACAGTTGTGATTACAAAGCTAATTTTTAGTGTTAGATTCATCCGTATCTAGATAAATTTAAGACAAACTTTTTGGGATGGACGTAATAGAACTGAAGGTGCCGACACTAAATTTCTCCCAAGATTTCTGAAGAAAGCAAAAATAAAAAAATATTTGCCCTAAGATTTCTCCAAGAAATGCATACCAGGAGCAAAATTAATATATTGATGTAGATGACATTAATCTTCATGTAAGGTGGATCAACTGCCATACAGGAGGGCCAGGTACATGCTCATAAAGTTGGTTGATGTTGCTGTGGCTAATCTGGCCTTATTTCTTGCCGCTGGTTTCTATGAACAAGAAACCAACAAAACTAAAGTTTACTTTAATATAAAGTTTTAGCCGCAGCTAGAAAAGAGCCGCCAAGCTCTTGTACATTTAGTCGATGGACTTTAAAGAAAAATCATGGATAAATGAAGAAGCTAGATCTGGCCATATAGTGCAAGAAACAATTAGTGAGCGAGACAAATGCTTAGTGATGAGAAAAGAATACGTTGGTATTGAAGACAAACACCTGGAAGCCTTAACAAATCTACTCTTACACCCTTTCGGCGGCCGTGGACCATGAGAACTCCAAGAACCTCTCTTGAACCCATGGCTCACGTACAACTGGAGTAGCTGCTGCACTCGGAGACCTGCTGCGGTGCCACTGTTCGATGCGCTAGGAAGCAGGTATAGATGAAGGTCGTACGTGACATAGAAGATGGTGAGCTACATCTTGCATGTACAAATGAGGGTGACCTAGGCTTGTGTTCGACAAATGTTATGCGAGGCGGTGACGACTGAACGCGATAGTAACCCTAGCTGGTCGCACTCACTCTTCACGAGAGAGGAAGAATAAATCAGATTGGGTCGAGCGAGTCGATGAGGCAGGGAAGAGAGCGGGCGGGTCCACTCGTCGGTGATAATTTGGTTGAGAGCGGAGGAAGCGACACACGAACATGCGAATCGATGTACCATGATCTACCAACACAACCGCACTCCCCTTTGATAGTAAAAGACAGTTAGCATAACAATAGTTTCTTCCTTTAGAGATTTGATGGAACTATGAGTGGCCTTTTGACATATTTTAGTGTCGTTAAGCTGTACTTAGGGCTATGCTTAACAATACTGCTCTTTTTCTAGGGTTCGGTCTTGGTACTATGTTGATAAGCGAGGGTGCAAGGCTCAAGGGAAGCCGGTTCTCTAACTCTCTGTATGCTTATTGTATGCTCATGGTATCTTGGATGAGGGGTATGTTCTTTTATACCTCTATATTATCTTGAAATTGCATCCCTTATGTTTGTGTTGTACATTTCAGTTACAAATTCAACGTGTCAGTTGAGGAAGCTGCTGAGTTAGCATGGCGGGCGCGGGCTTTTATCACGCAACCTTTCGTGATGGAGCCAGTGGTTGTATTCATATTGGTATGCATTCTATTTCCTAGTATCTATCCTAATATTTGTTTTGTTCACTCGATAAGCATGATACATGCATGCATATTTGTTAAACACCTTATCATTATATCTTCCTTTTGAAATCGCAAACACAATTGTTTATTGAGTTGAAATTACTTTCGTAAGTTTTTGGCAAAGTTCAGAGATTATTGTATTCTCCATCATGTAATGCACACCCCTAGGTTGGGAACTAGAGATTACCGTCTAGACGATGGTTATAAATTAAACCAAACCCTTCTATTTACAAATGTACAATGTTGTAGAGTATAAACATGGGTCTAGACATCTAGTGAGACCTACCTAGGATTTCTGAAACAATATAATATAATGGTTACATGTAAATTACATGCGTAGATTTATTCCTTTTTTCATATGACTTACATGTTAGTAGATTCTAAAAATATGGTGTGATGTATAAAAAATTATGGTCAATGCTATGTCTAGTGTTTGCGCCAAATTATTATTTGAAAGTCGGGGTTAAAGTTTATTGAGAAAAGAAGATTATCATTTGGGCTTGATAAGGTATGACTATATCCCATGGGGTCATGTTATGCAAACATGGCCCACTTTGGAGAAGAATACACAACCATTTTGGTAGTGAGCCTAACTCATCTCAACAATTCTGTTTGGGCCTCGTTCCCCTAATATGCTAGACTATTTCTCTTATTCACTTCATGATTTGAGAGAGGGAATGCCAGCGCCCATGGCACCATTGTCCTCCCGGCCATTCATGCCACTTGAGAGAATGAAGGCTCTTGCGACATCGTGCGAGAGGCATTAGCGCTAGCGAGTTTGCCACCATCTGAGCCACGGCGGCAATGCCGTAGAGCATATAATAGAGGGTAGAGCTGGATGGTGGCGTGCCGACGTTGCAGGAGGAGGTGCACTTGTACGAGCACTGCAATCTGTTTCTTCTTCCAAGCAATCAGAGAACCATTAGAAATGCACAGTAAACAAAAAGTGAACGACAATTCAAGGGATCAGTAGCCCACATAGCATCTCAATATGCCTGGGAGCTGTAATGAACGTGAACGGGGAAAGAATATATAGTGAGGGATCGTGTCACAAAGATATCAAAAACCAGGAAGATATAAAAAAACACGAAGATGACTATAGTGAACCGAGGTGGGGGCAGAGACGAACTAACTCAAAATATGGACATGCTAGGAGATATCATGGCGAGTGATAGCCAGAAGACTCCCAACAAGATGACGATAATGTGTCGGAGCTGACAAAGTTCACCATCAGTAGCACGAAGATGAACATTGAGCTACATGGGAGTCAACGGTGCGCTCATCAGTAAGAGCAACATGAGCAAGAAGATCCTGGATTATTTTTCTTGACCAAGAGACCTTAATCCTAAGAAAGTAGCAAAGTGGGCCAAGATCAGATATAAGAAAGTGCTCACTAAGACATGCCTTCACAAAGGTAATATACTCGGTGTCTTTGCCAGTGGTGAACATGTCATCAACTTATAGAAGAGTCCAACCAAGAGCATAAAGTTGGCCAAACAATGCAGGATCATGAGCACTCGCTGAAACCAACGGCAGCCACTGTAGAGGAAAACACTCACACTAGTCTTGAGGGCTTGCTTCAGGCCATGGAGAGCGACAGACGATAAAGCATGTCGTAAGGAACAAAATACCTAGGTGGTGGCTGCATGTAAACCTCCTCACGTAACTCATCATTAAGAAAGACGTTCTTAACATCAAGTTGAGGTATAGATAAGTGGCGAATGTGCGAACAGGGGTCATATGGCTCGCATGAGCAAAAAGTCTTATTGTAATCAAGACCATGCTCCTCCTGAAAGCCACGAGCCACAAGACGAGTTTTGTAATGCACAATGGAACCATCAGAGCGAGTCTTAACCTTGTAGACCCCTTACAAGTGACGGGATGAACACAAAGAGGAAGAGAAACAAGATCCCACGTGCCAATACGTTCAAGAGCAGCAATCTCCTCTACCATCGTAAACTGCCATTTCAGATAAGCAACAACGTCACGATAAGAAATCAGCTCAAGAAAAGCAGCGCGAGCGCTTGAAAAATCACGGTGGTCAATTGGCGGAAACATATGAGAAGGCAAGCCGTAAGTAGGCTGAGACAGGGAAGATGGCACATCAATTGATGCATACACAACACGCAGTCAACGAGTGTGAAAGTGAGTAAAAGATGGAAGACCATGAGGAATCATCGGGGTAAACTCAGGTGATGGAGACGAGGAAGCCACCGGTGATGGTGTAGAATCCTGTGATAAGCAAGGTCAGGACATCATAGGAGATGATGGCGTTGGATCTGTTACAATCGGAGAAGTGAATGGATAAAGGCTCAATAGGAATGATAGAAGTGTCGAGAAAATTGTAGAAAGAGATACCCTTCACTGAAAAGGTCGAGGAAGATGAATGCATGTAGAAGGGACGAGACTAATCGAAAGTCATATACCGAGAAATAGGCATTCGTCGATCGACGCGATCTCAACAACGATATCCCTTGCGCTCATCGCCATATCCTAAGAAGGCACTTAAGAGACCGAACAATTAGTTTGGTGCGCTCATGAGGGAAAAGAAGAACATAGCAAACACAACCAAACAATTGAAGCGCTAAATAATCAGAAAACAATCAAAGTGACACTCCAAAGGAGCGCCACCCTGTAGGGAAATGAATTGCTGAAGGTTGATGAGATAGATGGAAGTGGAGGCAGACTTGACCGAGAAGTGCAGCAGAAGATAGAGAAGTGACCATCAACTAACGAGTCGTCTGAAGAAGACGACGATGCTTGCGCTCAGCCCCGCCATTCTAAGCATGAGCACCAAGATAAGAGAACTGAGCAAGAGTACCCTTCTCAGCAAGGACTCAAAGCAACAACTTGGAGATGTATTCTCCACCAGAGTCATCACAGAATACAAGACTAGGCATAGAGAACTTAGTTTGAACAATGGCATCAAAACACTTATATAGATAAGATATTACTACGAGAAAAAATAAAGTATATCCAGGTGTGTTGAGAGCAGTCATCCATAAAGATTGTATACTAGCGATGACCTTCTTTCGAGGCAAAGGGAGATGGACCCTAGACATAAAAGAGAACAATGTCGAACGGATGCTGAGACACTGTCTTTACCAAGCTGACAACCCCGGCGGTTTAGGGACATCGTTGGAGACGGATCCAAGAAGACCACGTCAAACTAAGGATGAGAGATGAGAGCCACACAAGTGACTCCTAGCGATGATGCCACTTCTAAAAACAATTGGTAGACAAGGCAACAGAGGTGGAGAGACTGGCGGCGATAGCAGCAGAGTTACTTGGTCTAGCATCCCACGTGCCTGTGCACTTTCCATTACCCGCCGATCCGGCTTGGTGTGCTTCTCCTGTCTGCAGGTTGTGTGGCACGCACTTGATTAAGCACCCCACGTTCTCCTACTGTGCGTCCTTGGCCCTGGCTTTAGGTAGCGCCTGTCCTCGGCTTGTCGTGCATAATCCAGGTACGCGCCGACTGTCCAAGCTCCTGCTCACCATTGGTGTTGCTCGAGGGTTATGGTGTCGCTCAGCAAGGGAGCACGGGATGTGGGATTGAGACAGTACACATAGCAGCCCGCAGCAAGGCAAAGGATGCCCATCCAGACTGGCAGGGAGCGGAGGTGGACACAAAGGTGGACGTTGAGTCTCAACAGTGCGCTCGTAGTAAGAGCAGCACGAGCAAGAAGATCCTGGATATATTTCTCTTAGAAAATAAAGAAGCCATCAGAGGTAGAAGAAACCTCATTCTCAAGGAAGTAGCGAAAAGGACCAAGATCATACATAAGAAATTCACTATGACGAGCCTTCATGAAGGCAATGTAAGAGTTGTCCCTAGTGATGGTCGGCATATGTAACAAATGTCAGACCACGAGTTGGTTGGTGGACAGAATGTGCAGGATCATGAGCACTCACTAAAAACCAGCCGCATTCACTGCTGAGATGAAGCGATCAAACCAGGCACGCGAGGGGTTTGCTTAAGACCATATAGGGAGCGACGAAGACGAGAAACCATGACATCCGGAAGAGAATACCCAGGTGGTGGCTACATGTAGGCATTCTTGACATCAAGCTGAGAGAGAGACTAGTGGCGAACGGAAGCCACAACGAAAAGTGTGCGAAGAGTGGTCATCTGGGCCATACAGGAGCAAGTGTCTAATCGTAGTCTTAACTATGTTCTCACCACTAGAAGAGCTTCGTAAACCTCAAGAGAAACATCAGTCTTACCCTTGTAGGCCCACATACAAGTGATGTGACGAGCAAGAGGAAGGAAAATGAGATTCCATTGGCCGACGCGGGAAGAGCATTCAATGCCACTACATGCTGCTATTCTACATGAACAAAAATCTCATGGTAAGAAGTCTTCTTGGGGAGCAGCACAATAACCATAGTAGTTAATAGCAGAAGCCGGTGAGCTCAGAAGCCATTAGTAGGCTGTAGGCTGATCTGGAGGCCATGTGTTGCCAACAGAAGAAGACATAGTAGTCAAGGAAGATGACTCATTAGAAGAATCCACAACACAAGGACAATTATTGTAGTAAAGTCAAGGAAGATGAGCAAAGAAGGAAGATGAAAAGACTAAGTGCAAGAGTGACTCGACTATCAACTGGTAGGGAAGTTCCATTTGACAGTAAAAACATGAATAGAGAATCTAGATGTGGAATACCCAAGTGGCGGCTACACGTAAACCTCCTCACACAACTCACCATTAAGAAAGACATTTTTAACATCGAGCCGAGGCGTACACACATGACGAATAGAAGCCACGACAAGAAGTGTGCAAACAATGTCATATGGCCCGTGGGAGCAAAAAGTCTCATCGTAATTAGGGCCATGCTACCGCTGAAAGCTACGAGCCACAAGACGAGCTTTGTAATGCTCAAGAGAACCATTAGAGCGAGTCTTAACCTTGTAGACCCACCAAGTAATAGGAAGAACACGAGGAGGAAGAGAAACAATATCCCACGTGCCGATGCGCTCAACAGTAGCAATATCCTCTATCATGGCAAGGTGGCATTTGGTACGAACAACATTAAGATAAGAAGTCTGCTCAAGAACAACAACGCCAATGTTTGAAAGACTAAGGCGGTAAGTAAGCGAAAGAGGACGAGGACGCGGGCCACAAGTAGGCTGAGACGGGGAAGATTGCACATTAGTAGACGCATCCACAACACACGAACGGCGTGTATAAAACTGAGGCAAATATGAAAGAATACGAGCAAGAATCATCGAGATAAACTCAGGTGATGAAGACAAGGAAGCCACCGGTGATAAATGTGTCGAATCCTGTGATAAGCAGGTGAGGAAATGATGGTGTTGAATATTAAATAATCGGAGAAGCAAGAGCGGTACAAGGAATGAATTAGGGCTCAACAAGAGTGATAGGAGTGTCGATGAATTAAGGCTCAACAAGAGTGATAGGAGTGTTGGGAAAAGTGTGGAAACATATGTCGTCCACTGAAAAGGTTGGGGAAGATGGATGCGGGTAGAAGGGACGAGACTCATCGAAAGTCATATCCCGAGAAATAGTCATCCGACGACCAACATGATCCGAGCAATGATATACCTTATGCTCATTGGTGTATCCTAATAAGCCACACTCAACGGATCGAGCAATAAGTTTGATGCGTTCCTGAGGGGCAAGGACACAACAAACACAACCAAACAATTAAAGCGCCGAACAATCAGGAAACGATCAAATAGACGCTCGAAAGGAGACCACCCTACATAGTAGTGGATTGGATTGCCGAAGGTTGATGAGTTAAATGGAAGTGGAGATAGACTCAGCCCAAAAGTGTGGCGAAAGAGAGGTAGTGTCCATCAATAGATGAGCCTTAAGAAAATGATGATGCTTGCGCTCAGCCACGCCATTCTGAGCATGAGCACCAGGATAAGAGAACTGAGTAAGAGCACCCTGCTCAGCAAGGACCTCCACGCAACAACTTGGAGATATACGCTCCATCAGGGTCATCACAGAACACATGAATAGGCGTAGAGTACTGAGTGGAACCAAGGCGGCAAAACACTTATATAGACATAAGACCTCATTATTAGAAGAAATAAAAGATATCCAGTTGTTTAGAGAAGTCATCTATAAAGATAGTATACTAGCAATGACCTCCTTTTGAGGCAAAGGCAGATGGACCCTAAACATCAAAGAGAACAAGGTCAAAAGGACGCTGAGATACTGTCTCGCTATGAGTATGAGGTAACTATTTACCAAGCCGATAACCCTGGTGATTTGGAGACATCGTCGGAGATGGATCCAAGAAGACCATGTTGAACTAATGATGAGAGATGAGACCCATGCAAGTGTCCCAAGGCAATGATGCCATTGCTGAAAATAACTAGTAGACAAGGTAACAGAGGCGGAGAGACTGCGGCGGTGGCAGCAGAGGAACTTGATTGCATCCCATCTGCTTGTGAACTCTCCGTTCCCGCCGATCTAGCTTGGTGTGCTTCTCCTGTTTGCCGGTTGTGTGGCACACACTTGATTAAGCGCCGCATTTTCTCCTACCGTGCGCCCTTGGCCCCGGCTTTAGGTAGCGCCGTGTCCTCGGCTTGTCGTGCATAATCCAGGTATGCGCCGACTGTCCGTGCTCGTGCTCGCCATTGGTGTTGCCCGAGTGTCTGGTCTTGGTGTCGCCCAACAAGGGAACTGCAGTCTGGTTCTTTCAAGCAATGAAAGAACCACTAGAAATGCATAGTAAGCAGAAGTGAACGACAATCCAAGGGATCACTAGCCCACATAGCATCTCAATATGCTTGGGAGCTGTAATGAACGGGAACGGGGAAAGAATATACAATGAGGAATTGTGCCACGAAGATATAAAAAAACGAAGAAGATAACTATAATGAACCGAGGTGGGGGAAGAGATGAACTAACTCAAAATATGGACATGATAGGAGATATCCAGGCGAGTGGTAGCTAGCAGACTCCCAACAAGATGATGATAACGTGTCGGAGCTGACAAAGGGTCACCATCAGTAGCACGGAGGTGAACATTGAGTTGCATGAGAGTCAACGGTGCACTCATTCATAAGAGCAACACGAGCAAGATCCTGGATTACTTTTCTTGACCAAGAAGAGACCTTAATCCTAAGAAAGTAGCAAAGTGGGCCAAGATCAGACATAAGAAAGTGCTCACTAAGATGTGCCTTCACAAAGGCAATAAACTCTTGTGTCTTTGCCAGTGGTGAACATGTCATCAACTTAGAAGAAGAGTTCGACCAAAGAGCAAAAAGGTGGACAAACAACACAGGATCATGAGCACTTGTTGAAACCAGCGGCAGCCGCCGTAGAGGCAAAACGCTCAAACCAGTCTCGAGGGCTTTGCTTCAGGCCATGGAGAGCGATGAAGACGACAAAGCATGTCATAAGTAACAAAATAGCTAGGTGGTGGCTGCATGTAAACCTCCTCGCGTAGCTCACCATTAAGTAAGACATTCTTAACATCAAGTTGAGATACAGATAAGTGGCGAAATGTGCGATCAGTGGTCATATGGTTCACATGAGCAAATAGTCTTATTGTAATCAATACCACGTTCCTCCTGAAAGCCATGAGCCACAAAAACGAGTTTTGTAATGCTCAACGGAACCATCAGAGCGAGTCTTAACCTTGTAGACCCCTTACAAGTAACGGGACAAACACAAAGAGGAAGGGAAACAAGATCCCATGTGTCGGTGTGCTCAAGAGCAACAATCTCCTCTGACATCGCAAACTGCCATTTTGGATAAGCAACAACCTCACGATAAGAAATCAGATTAAGAGCAGCAACACGAGTGCTTGAAAAATTAGGGCGGTCAATTGGCAGAAACATATGAGAAGGCAAGCCGTAAGTAGGCTGAGACGGGGAAGATGGCACATCAGTAGACGCATGCACAACACGTGGCCAATGAGTAGGAAAAGATGGAAGACCATGAGGAGGAATCATCGGGGTAAACTCAGGTGATGAAGGCGAGGAAGCCACCGGTGATGGTGTAGAATCCTGTGATAAGCGAGGTCAGGAAATCATAGGACATGGTGATGTTGGATCTGTTATAATCGGAGAAGTGAATGGATAAGGGATCAATAGGAATGATAGGAGGGTCGAGAAAATTGTAGTAAGAGATATCCTTCACTGAAAAGGTCGAGGAAGATGAATGTGTGTAGAAAGTACGAGACTAATGGAAAGTCATATACCGAGAAATAGGAATCCGTTGATCGACATGATCTCAGCAACGATATCCCTTACGCTCATTCCAATATCCTAAGAAGACACTTAACATACCAAGCAGTTAGTTTGGTGCGTTCATGAAGGGAAAGAAGAACATAGCAAACACAACCAATCAATTGAAGCGCTAAATAATCAGAAAACAATCAAAGTGACGCTCCAAAGGAGCGCCACCCTCTAGGGAAATGAATTGCTGAAGGTTGATGAGATAGATGGAAGTGGAGGCAGACTTGACAAAAAAGTGCGACGGAAGATAGAGCAGTGACCATGAACTAACGAGCCGTCTCAAGAACGCGACGTTGCTTGCGCTCAGCCATGCCATTCTGAGCATGAGCACCAGGATAAGCGAACTGAGCAATAGTACATTGCTCAGCAAGGACTCAAAGCAACAACTTGGAGATGTATTCTCCACTAGAGTCATCACAGAATACAAGACTAGGCATAGAGAACTTAGTTTGAACAATGGCATCAAAACACTTATAGATAAGATATCACTGCGATAAGAAATAAAGTATAGGTAGTTGTGTTGAGAGAAGTCATCTATAAAGATCGGATACTAGCGATGACCTCCTTTCGAGGCAAAGGGAGATGGACCCCCGACATAAAACAGAACAATGTCGAAAGGATGCTGAGACACTGTCTCGCTGTGAGCATAAGGTAACTGTACCTCTTTACCAAGCTGACAACCCTAGCGGTTTAGAGACATCGTTGGAGACGGATCCAAGAAGACCACGCCAAACTAAGGATGAGAGATGAGAGCCACACAAGTGACTCCTAGCGATGATGCCACTTCTAAAAACAATTGGTAGACAAGGCAATAGAGGTGGAGAGACTGGCGGCGATAGCGGCAGAGTTACTTGGTCTAGCATCCCACGTGCCTATGCACTCTCCGTTACCTGCCGATCCGGCTTGGTGTGCTTCTCTTGTCTGCAGGTTGTGTGGCACACACTTGATTAAGCACCCCACGTTCTCCTATTGTGTGCCCTTGGCCCTGGCTTTAGGTAGCACCTATCCTCGGCTTGTCGTGCATAATCCAGGTACGCGCCGACTGTCCAAGCTCCTGCTCACCATTGGTGTTGCTCGAGGGTTATGGTGTCGCTCAGCAAGGGAGCACGGGATGTGGGATTGAGACAGTTCACATAGCAACCCGCACCAAGGCAAAGGATGGCCATCCAGACTGGCAGGGAGCGGAGGTGGACACAAAGGTGGACGTTGAGTCTCAACAGTGCGCTCGTAGTAAGAGCAGCACGAGCAAAGAAGATCCTGGATATACTTCTCTTAGAAAATAAAGAAGCCATCAGAGGTAGAAGAAACCTCATTCTCAAGGAAGTAGCGAAGAGGACCAAGATCATACATAAGAAATTCACTATGACAAGCCTTCACAAAGGCAATGTAAGAGTTGTCCCTAGTGATGATCGACATATGGAACAAATGTTAGACCACAAGTTGGTTGGTGGACAGAATATGCAGGATCATGAGCACTCACTAAAAACCAGCCGCATTCACTGCTGAGATGAAGCCCTCAAACCGGGCACGCGAGGTCTTTGCTTAAGACCATATAGGGAGCGACGAAGACGAGAAACCATGCCATCCGGAAGAGAATACCATGTGGTGGCTACATGTAGGCATTCTTGACATCAAGTTGAGAGAGAGACTAGTGGCGAACGGAAGCCACAACGGAAAGTGTGCGAAGAGTGGTCATCTAGGCCATACAGGAGCAAATGTGTAATCGTAGTCTTGACTATGTTCTCACCACTAGAAGAGCTTCGTAAAGCTCAAGAGAAACATCCGAGTCTTACCCTTGTAGGCTCACTTACAAGTGATGTGACGAGCAAGACGAAGGGAAATGAGATTTCACTAGCCGACGCGGGGAAGAGCATTCAATGCCATTACATGCTGCTATTCTGCATGAACAAAAATGTCACGGTAAGAAGTCTTCTTGAGAAGAGCAGCGCAATAACCATAGTAGTTAATAGGCAGAAGCCGGCGAGCTCAGTAGGCATTAGTAGGCTGTAGGGTGATCTGGAGGCCATGTGTTGCCAGTAGAAGAAGACATGGTAGTCGAAGAAGATGACTCATTAGAAGAAAGCACAACACATGAAACAATTATTGCAGTAAAGTCATGGAAGATGAGCAAAAGAAGGAAGATGAAAAGACGAAGTGCAAGAGTGACTCGACTATCAACTGGTAGGGAAGTTCCATTTGACAGTAAAAACATGAATAGGGGAATCTAGATGTGGAATACCCAAGTGGCGGCTGCACGTAGACCTCCTCAGTCCTCACACAGCTCACCATTAAGAAAGACATTCTTAACATCAAGCCAAGACGCAAACACATGATGAATATGGCCCGCGAGAGCTAAAAGTCTCATCATAATCAGGGCCATGCTACCGCTGAAAGCCACAAGCCACAAGACGAGCTTTGTAATGCTTAAGAGAACCAGTAGAGCGAGTCTTAACCTTGTAGACCCACCAAATAATGGGAAGAACACGAGGAGGAAGAGAAACAATATCCCATGTGCGGATGCGCTCAACAGTAGCAATATCCTCTATCATGGCAAGGTGCCATTTCGTATGAACAACATCAAGATAAGAATTCTGCTCAAGAACAACAGCGCCAATGTTTGAAAGACTAAGGCGGTAAGTAGGCGAAAGAGGACGAGGACGCAGGCCACAAGTAGGCTGAGACGGGGAAGATGGCACATGAGTAGACGCATCCACAACACACGAACGACGTGTATAAAAGTGAGGCAAATATGAAAGAATACGAGCAAGAATCATCGAGATAAACTCAGGTGATGAAGACAAGGAAACCACCCGTGATAAATGTGTCAAATCTTGTGATAAGCAGGTGAGAAAATCGTAGGAGATGACGGTGTTGAATCTTGAATAATCGGAGAAGCAAGAGCAGTACGAGGAATGGATTAGGGCTCAACGAGAGTGATAGGAGTGTCGGGAAAAGTGTGGAAACAGATGCCCTCCACTGAAAAGGTCGGGGGAGATGGACGCGGGTAAAAGGGACGAGACTCATCGAAAGTCATATCCTGAGAAATAGTCATCCGACGACGAACACGATCTGAGCAACGATATCCCTTATGCTCATTGTTGTATCCTAATAAGCCACACTCAACAGACCGAGCAATAAGTTTGGTGCGTTCACAAGGGGCAAGAAGGAGACAACAAACACAACCAAATAATTGAAGCGCCGAACAATCAGGAAACGATCAAATAGACACTCGAAAGGAGAGCACCCTACATAGCAGTGGATTGGATTGCCGAAGGTTGATGAGTTAGATGGAAGTGGAGATAGACTCGGCCGAGAAGTGTGGCGGAAGAGAGGTAATGTCCATCAATAGATGAGCCTTAAGAAAGTGATGATGCTTGCGCTCAGCCATGCAATTCTGAGCATGAGCACCAGGATAAGAGAACTGCGTAAGAGCACCCTACTCAGCAAGGACTCCACGCAATAGCTTGGAGATATACACTCCATCGGAGTCATCACAGAACACATGAATAGGCGTAATGAATTGAGTGGAACCAAGGCGGCAAAACACTTATATAGATAAGACCTTACTACTAGAAGAAATAAAAGATATCCAGCTGTTCAGAGAAGTCATCTATAAAGATAGTATACTAGCAATGACCTCCTTTTGAGGCAAAGGCAGATGGACCCCATACATCAAAGAACATGGTCGAAAGGACGCCGAGGCACTGTCTCGCTACGAGTATGAGGTAACGGTACCTGTTTACCAAGCCGACAACCCTGGTGGTTTAGAGACATCGTTGGAGATGGATCCAAGAAGACCACGTTGAACTAATGATGAGAGATGAGACCCACACAAGTGTCCAAGGCAATGATGCCACTGCTGAAAATAACTGTTAGACAAGGCAACAGAGGCAGAGAGACTGGCGGCGGTGGCAGCATAGTGACTTGATTGCATAACATCTACCTGTGCACTCTCTGTTCCCGCCGATCTCGCTTGGTGTGCTTCTCCTGTTTGCAGGTTGTGTGGCACACACTTGATTAAGCACCGCACGTTCTTCTACTGTGCGCCCTTGGCCTCGGCTTTAGGTATGCGCCGACTGTCCATGCTCATGCTCACCATTGGTGTTGCTTGAGTGTCCGGTCTTTGGTGTCGCCCAACGAGGGAACAAGGGATGTGGGATTGAGACAGTTCCCATAGCAACTAGCAGCAAGGCGAAGGATGCCCATGTAGACTGGTAGGGAGCGAAGGTGGACACAAAGGTGGATGTTGACACCATAGGAGTCTCAACAGTGCGCTCATTAGTAAGAGCAGCACACACAAGATGATCCTGGATATACTTCTCTTAGGAAATAAAGAAGCCATTAGAGGTAGACGAAACCTCAGTCTCAGGGAAGTAGTGACAAGGACCAAGATCAGACATAAGAAACTCACTATGACGAGCCTTTACAAATGATATACTTTGTCGCCAGTGATGATTGACATATAGAACAAATGTTCGACCATGAGTTGAATGGTGGACAAGATGTGAAGGATCATGAGCATCCAAAAAACCAGCCACAGTCACCATTGAGACGAAGCGCTCAAACCAGACACGAGGATACCATATAGAGAGCAACGAAGACGACAGACCATGCCATCAAAAAGATAATACCCAGGCGGTGGCTACATGTAGGCATTCTTGACATCAAGCTGAGAGAGAGACTAGTGGCGAACATAAGCCACATCGAAAAGTGTGTGAAGAGTGGTCATCTGGACCGTATAGGAGCAAATGTCTCATCGTAGTCATGACCATGTTCTCACCAATAGACAAGCTTTGTAATCTGGACCGTATAGGAGCAAATGTCTCATCGTAGTCATGACCATGTTCTCACCAATAGACAAGCTTTGTAATGCTCAAGAGAACCATTAGTCTTACGCTTGTAGACCCACTTACAAGTGATGAGACGAGCACGATGAGGAATGCAAATGAGATTCCACGCATCGATGTGGGCAAGAGCATCATTCCTCGATGCCATCACATGTTGCCATACGGGATAAGAAGTCGCCTCGGAAAGAGCGGTGCAATAACCATAGCGGTCAATAGGTAGAAGTGAGCGAGCTCGGAAGCCATAAGTAGGCTGAGTTGGAGGTGGTGTGTTGCCAACAGAAGAAGACATAGTAGTTAAGGGTGATCCGCGAACATATTTTGAATTCGACTCGAACATTTTATGAATTCACGTATTCTTGTATATGTGAATAGTTTTTTGTATTCATGTGCATTTTTTGAATTCATGAACTTGTTTTGAATGCTTGAAATTTTCGAATATGTGATCATCTTTTGAATACATGAACAATTTTGGAATTCACAAGTTTTTTGGAATCCGTGAATATTCTGGAATTAGTGAACATTTTTTGCATCCACAATCTTTTTTGGAATTGGTGAACATTTTTCGTATTCACAAACATATATTTTGAATTTGTGAACATTTATTGAATTTCTAACTATTTTGTCAAATTCGCCTTATATGTTATTAGATTGTAAGTGTTAAAGTGTGTATGTGGATTGCCTAGCCCTTTTCATTAGTTCAGACTTTAAGTTGCGTGAATTGTCTAGCCCTTTCCATTATTTTGGACATTTGGTTTGCATTGGCTAGTTCATGAAGCTTAACACTAAGGATATGGTGTGATGTATAAAGAATTATGGTCAATGATATATTTACTGTTTGGGTCAAATTATTTTTTGAAAGCAAGGGTTAAAGTTTGCCAAATAAAAGAAGATTATCATTCGGACTGGATAGAGTATAAGTAAATCCCACTCGATCCTGTTTGCATCAAAAGCGTGGCCTACTTTGGAGAAGAATGCACCAATCATTTTGGTAGCTATAACTCATCTCAACAATTATGTTTAGGCCTCATTCCCCTAATGCGCCAGCCATTATCTCATTTCCCATATTTCTTAGTCTCATTCCCAAACACTTCACGATCAGCACGTGTCACATGTGGTAAGCAATTCAAAAAAAAAAACTTCACGATCGTAGAGAGGGAACGCCAGCGGCCATGGCGGCATTATCCCCTCCTTTCATGCCACTTGAGAGGATGAAGGCTCTTGCGACATCGTGCGAGAGGCATCGCCACTAGCAAGGTTGCCACCATCCTGACCACGACGGCAATGCTGCAGAGCATATGGTAGAGGGTGTATGACGGTGGAGCAACGACGCTTCGGGAGGAGTTGCACTCGAAGAAGGGGCACTGCAGTCTATTTCTTCTTTCAGGCGAGTGGCAGCCAGATTGACAAGACTCCAACAAGATGACAATAAGGTGTTAGATCCGACAAAGAGTCATCTTCAGTAGCAGAGGCGAACATTGAGCTCCATGGGAGTTTCAACAGTGTACTTAGTACTCATCAGTAAGAGCGGCACGAGCAAGAAGATCATGGATTATTTTTCTTGAAAGAGGGCCAAGATCAGACATAAGAAACTGCTTACTAAGACGTGCCTTCACAAAGGCAATATACTCGGGGTCTTTGCCAGTGAATGTCATGTCATCAACATATGGCAGAAGAGTCCTACCAAGAGCAAAAAGGTGGACAAATAGTGTAGGATCATGAGCACTCGCTCAACGACAGCCACCACAAAGGCAGAATACTCAAATCAGGCACGAGGGGCTTGCTTAAAGCCATAGAGAGAGCAATAAAGACGACAAAGCATGTCATCAGGAGCAGAATAACCAGGTCATGGGTGCATGTAAACCTCCTCACGCAGCTCACCATTAAGAAAGGCATTCATAACATCAAGCCAGGACACAAACTAGTGGCGAACAGAGATCATATGGTTTGCAGGAGCAAAAAGTCTCATCGTAATCAACACCATGCTTATGTTGAAAGCCACGAGTCATAGTACGAGCTTTGTAACCCTCAAGAGAAGCATCAAAGCGAGTCTTAATCTTGTAGACCCACCAGGTGATGGGACAAACAAGAGGAGGAACAGAAATAATATCCCATGTGCCGATGCGCTCAAGCATTCTCCTCTACCATCACAAGGTTCCATTTGGTATGAGCAACATCACAATGAGAAGCCGGCTTAAGAAAAGCAGTGCCAATGACCAAGGCAGTCAACACGCAGAATAGAACGAGGATGCAAGCCATAAGTAGGCTGAGATGGGGAAGACGACACAACTCATACATAGCGTGTATCAAAGTGAGGAAAAGATGGAAGAATACGAGTAGAAATCATTAGAATAAACTCAGGTGATGGAACGAGGAAGCCACCGGCGATGAATGTGTAGAATCCTATGATAAGTGAGGTGAGGAAATCATCAGGGATGATGGCGTTGGATCTGCAATAATCGGAGAAGCAAGAGCAGTACGGCGAGTGGATAAGGGCTCAACCGGAGTGATAGGAGTGTTGGGAAAATTGTGGAAATAGATATCCTCCACTGAAAAGGTCGAAGTGGACGCGGCTAGAAGGGACATGGTTCATCAAAAGCCATATCCTGAGAAATAGGCATCTGACGACCAACATGATCCCAACAACGATATCCCTTATGCTTATCATTGTATCATGAGAAGACACACTCAACGGACTTAGCAGTCAGTTTGGTGTGTTCACGAGGGGCAAGGACATAGTAACACAACCAAACAATTGAAGCGCCGAATAATCAGGAAACGATCAAAGAGACGCTCGAAAGCAGTGCCACCCGACAAAGTAGTGGATGGAGGTTGATGAGATAGATGGAAGTGGAGACAGACTCGACCCAAATGTGCGGTGGATGAGAGGCAGTGACCATCAACGCACGAGCCGTCGCAAGAAGCTTATGATGCCTGCGCTTAGCCACACCATCTGAGCATGAGCACCAGGACAAGATAACTGAGAAAGTGTACCCCGCTCAACAAGGACTACATGCAACAACTTGGAGATATACTCCCCACTAGAGTCGTCACAGAACACACGAATAGGCGTAGATAAGACCTCACTACGAGAAGAAATAAAGTATATCCAGGTGTGTCGAGAGAAGTCATCTATAAAGATAATATACTGGCAATGACCTCCTTTCAAGGCAAAGGGATATGGGCCCCACACATCATAGTGAACAAGGTCAAAAGGACGCTGAGACACTGTCTCAATATGAGTATAAGGAAACTAGACCTGTTTACCAAGGTGACAACTCGATGGTTTAAATACGTCGTTCGAGACGTATGCAAGAAGACCACGTTGAACTAATGATGAGAGATGAGAGCCACACAAGTGACCGAAGGTGATGATGTCACTATTGAAAATAACTCGTAGACAATGCAACAAAGGCAGAGAGACTGGTGGCGGTGGCAGCAGAGGAACTTGATCCAGCATCCCATGTGCCTGTGCATTCTCTGTTCACCGCTGATTTGGCTTGGTGTTGTTCTCCTGTTTGTGGTTTTTGTGCCACACACTTAATTAAGCACCCCACATCTACTACTATGCGCCCTTGGCCCCGACTTTAGGTTGCGTTGTGTCCTCTGCTTCGACTGTGCGAGCTCCTGCTTGCCATTGGTGCTGCTCCACAGCAAAGCAAAGGATGCCCATCCAGACTGACAGGGAGTGGAGGTGGACACAATGGTGGACGTTGACTCCATTCGAGTCTCAACAGTGCGCCATTAGTAAGAGCAGCACGAGCAAGATCCTGGATATACTTCTGTTATAGGAAATAAAGAAGCCATTAGACGTAGAAGAAATCTCAATCTTAAGTAGCGAAGAGGACTAAAATCGTACATAAGAAACTCACTATGACGAGCCTTCACATAGGCAATGTACTTAGTCGTCGCCAATGATGATTGACATATAGGGTAAGTGTTTGGCCATGAGTTGAATGGTGGACAGAATGTTCAGGATCATGAGCACTCGTAAAAAAACTAGCCACAGGCACCACTGAAGCGCTCAAATCAGGCACGAGGGGTTTGCCCCTTAGGAAGAGACCCAGGTGGTGGCTACATGTAGCCATTCTTGACATCAAGCTGAGAGACTGAAAGACTAAGGCGGGCAACAGGCAAAAGCGGACGTGGACGCATGCCATAAGTAGGATGAGACGGGGAAGATGGCACATCAGTAGACACATCCACAACACGTGAATGACGTGTATAAAATTGAGGCAAATATGGAAGAATACGAGGAAGATTCAATGAGATAAACTCAAGTGATGAAGAGCGTGCATTCGCGCTACCAGAGAACGCATAGAGGGTTTGGAGGAGAGGCAGGAAGCGCTGCGGGTGGAGCAGCAAGTGCTCTTTATTCGTCTAAACCAGGATCTCCATCTCTTTGAATAAAAGCCATCCTTTCCATCGACCAGCCTACGAGCATCTTCGTTACTATAATGAAGGACGTCGACACTATCCCATTCTACGTAGCAGGGGTAATTCTAGAAACAAAAATTATTTTTATTCTGAGTTTTATTCTCAGATTCTATCTGAAGGGTTTGCGATCGTTGTGGAAATGCCATTCTCGCTACGGGAATTATTTTGTCTGTAAGAAAAAGAAATACCAAAGTTTTAGAATTTAAGGAAGCCACCGGTGATGAAGGTGTAGAATCCTGTGACAGGCGAGGTGAGGAAATCATAGGTGATGATGGTGTTGAATCTGGAATAATCAGAGAAGCAGTAGTACGAGGAATGGATTAGGGCTCAACAAGGGTGATAGGAGTGTCGGGAAAAGTGAGGAAACGAATATCCTCCATGGAAAAGGTCGGGGAAGATGGACGCGGGTAGAAGGGACGAGACTCATCAAAAGTCATATCCCAAGAAATAGTCATCTGACGACCAACATGGTCCTAACAATGATATCCTTTATGCTCATTGTTGTAAGTTTGGTGCATTCACGAGGGGCAAGAAGGACACAACAAACACAACCAAACAATTGAAGCGTCGAACAATCAGGAAACGATCAAATAGACGCTCGAAAGGAGACCCCCACTCTACAGTGCAGTGGATTGGATTGCCGAAGGTCGATGAGATAGATGGAACTGGAGACAGACTCGGCCCAAAAGTGTGGTAGAAGAGAGACAGTGACCATCAATGGATGAGCCTTCTCAAGAAGGTGATGATGCTTGCGCTCAACCACGCCATTCTGAGCATGAGCACCAGGATAAGAGAACTGAGCAATAGTACCCTGCTCGACAAGGACTCAAAGCAACAACATGGAGATGTATTCTCCACCAGAGTCATCACAGAATACAAGACTAGGCGTAGAGAACTTAGTGTGAACCATGTCATCAAAACACTTATATGGATAAGACACCATTATGAGAAGAAATAAAGTATATCTAGGTGTGCTGAGAGAAGTCATCTATAAAGATAGTATAGTAGCGATGACCTCCTTTCGAGGCAAAGGGAGATGGACCCCAAACTTTAAGAGAACAATATCTCCAAGAAAATCATAGGAGTCTCAACAGTGTGCTCATCAGTAGGAGCAACACGAGCAAGAAGATCCTAGCTATACTTCTCTTATAGCAAATAAAGAAGCCATTAGAGGTAGAAGAAACCTCAGTCTCAAGGAAGTAACGAAGAGGACCAATATCGAACATAAGAAACTCACTATGACGAGCCTTCACAAATGCAATGTACTTTGTCGCCAGTGATGATTGGCATATAGAACAAGTGTTGGACCACGAGTTGAATGGTGGATAGAACGTGAAGGATCATGAGCACTGGCCGAAAAACCAGCCATAGTCACTACTAAGACAAAGTGCTCAAACCAGGCACGAGGGGTTTTCTTAAGACCATATAGAGTGACGAAGACGATAGACCATGCCATTAGGAAGGGAACACCCAGGTGGTGGCTACATATAGGCATTCTTGACATCAAGCTGAGAGAGAGGGAGGGAGCGAGAGAGAGAGACTAGTGGCGAACAGAAGCCACATCAAAAAGTGTGCGAAGAGTGGTCATCTGGGCTGTATAGGAGCAAATATCTCATCATAGTCATGACCATGTTCTCACCACTAGACGAGCTTTTTAATGCTCAATAGAACCGTCAGAGGCTTAACTAACCTTGTAGACCCACTTATAAGTGATGAGACGAGCAGGAGGACGAAGGGAAATGAGATCCCTCGTGCCGATGCACGCAGGAGCATCAATCTCAGCTGTCGTCGCATGCTGCCATTTGGCACGAACAACGCTGTCAAGATAAGAAGTCGTCTCAAGAAGTGTGGCCCCAGACTAACCATAAGCGTCAATAAGAGGAAGTGGGCGAGCTCGGAAGCCATAAGTAGGTTGAGCTGGAGGTAGTGCGTTACCAATATAAGAAGATAGTAGTCGAGGGAGATGGCTCATCAGATGAACCCAAAATACGCGGATGGTCAATGAAGTAACGAAGATGAGGTGGAGTCAATAGGGCGGCCTCAGGGGACGAGCTAGGAGAGGTAGTCTCAGGTAATAAACGGGGTGGGGAAGCCGCAGGTGACGACGGTGTGGGGTCTATAATAGTACTACGGGAAGACACGGTGGGATGGGTGGACGAGAGAAAATACTTGAGTGATAGGTGTATTGGAAAAAGTGAGGAAACAAATATCCTCAATGGGGTAGGCCAAAGGAGAGGATGGATGAGCAAACACAGCTCCTTAAGGTTTTGAGGACGAGGCATTTCGAGTATGGCCTTGATTTTACTCAGGTTGATTTCTATTACCTGATGTCGAATGAGAAACCGTTGGAATGCCTGACGAGACCATGAAGGCGCACTTCAACAGGGTTAACTTGAGTGCATGTTGCCTTAGGCGGTCGAGTACGATTTGGAGATGTTGAAGATGTTCTTCATAGGATACCACCTTTACAATGAGATCATCTACATAACACTCGCCAATCTTATGTATGATCTCATCAAAGATCTTAGCCATGGCGCGTTGATATGTAGCACCGGCATATAAAGGACGAGACTTATCAAAAGTCACATCCCGAGAAACTGACGACTGACAGAATCCCAACCCGATAGCCCTTGCTCATCACGGTAACCTAAGAAGACACATTCAACAAACTGAGCAGTTAGTTTGCTGCAT
This sequence comes from Triticum dicoccoides, assembly GCF_002162155.2. Lineage (NCBI taxonomy): Eukaryota > Viridiplantae > Streptophyta > Magnoliopsida > Poales > Poaceae > Triticum > Triticum dicoccoides. The sequence goes on from NC_041386.1 coordinate 45,549,592, forward strand.
TCGAGAGGGGGGGGGGGAGAAAAATGTAGCAAATGTAAGCAAACAAAGGAATCATTGAGTTAGGAGAATGACCAAAAAAATGCTCGAGAGGAATGTCACCTTGTAGAGCAGAGGAAGGATGAATGTTGATGACATAGGTGGAAGTAGAAACTACGTCAACCCAAAAGTGAGGTGTAAGAGAGGCGACAATCAACAATGCACGAGCCACCTCAATAAGGTGACCATGCTTGCGCTCAGCAACATCATTCTGAGAATGAGCACCAGGACAAGAGAACTAAGGAACTGTACCCTGCTCAACAAGGAATCCGCCCAACAAATGAGAGATACACTCAAGGATTCTGAAGCCGCTGAGTTCCACACGGAGCACACCTTGCTCCAGGTGACCATAAATTGCCCATCGTTAACTATGTCGGCCCCGCTCTAAAGGAAAGCACAAATGCACTTCTCGATCTCTGCAAGTAACCACAGAGGTAGTTTTATGGCGATAATCTGGGATGGAGAGCAAATTTGAGAAGCCTCTCATGTTGAGTAGATTCTCAATCCAAGTGGGGAGGAAGTTGAGAACTTTGTCTGGAAGAGGCCACAGGTGGACCATTTGAATCTTCTTGCACGACAAGGGGAGGCCGAGGTAGGTGCACGGGAGGAATGAGAAAGCACATACGAAGCTTAACTTGATCACCTAAATCTGGATGATGCTACAGCAGTTTGGCGCAAAGGAGCACTTGTCAAAGTTGGTGCATAAGTTTGACACGCCACCAAGATCAGGTTGACGCACATCGAAGACAGGAGGTCTCATGTTGAGTAGACTCTCAATCCAAGTGGGGAGGAAGTTGAGAACTTTGTCTGTAAGAGGCCACAGGTGGACCGTTTGAGTCTTCTTGCACGACAAGGGGAGGCTGAGGTAGGTGCACGGGAGCAATGAGAAAGCACATGCGAAGCTTAACTTGATCACCTAAATCTGGATGATGCTGTAGCAGTTTGGCGCAAAGGAGCACTTGCCAAAGTTGGTGCATAAGTTTGACACGCCACCAAGATCAGGTTGCCGCACGTCGAAGACAGGAGGATGCCCATGTCGGCACCGTACGGTGACATGAGGTGCTTCATGGATGCCAGTGCGATGGCTCCGACATGACAACGCTCTTCACATGGACCAACAAGGCGTCGAGCACCACCAGCACAAAAGAAGAAACAACAACGACAAAAAGTGGTCATGTTGCCACATGCCACGATGGTGAAGAATATGCCTTCCGGGCACCTTGTTGAGGATGTCTTTTGAGGATGTCCATGGTAGAATCATTCAGACCCACTCGGTGAATCTGCCGCCAATGTCAGTGTGCCATGCGTTCATAGGAGGAAGGGCCATGAGACTAAACCGAATGCCTTCGCAGTGTCAACCTTGAGCATGAGGGTTGAAGGAGCTTGTTGGTCCAACTGTAGTTCCGACCGACGAGGTTGATCTTGCGAAGCTCAAGGTCATTAAGGAAACGCTGAAATTTGACCATCTATCTATTTTTTGGTTAGTATTATTCTTATCCCTTGCCTGCTAGATAAAGTAGTCACCGGTAACGACCCAAGGACCATGGTGCGAGGAGCGGAACTCATAGCTCTTGGAGCAAAGCAAAGCGATCTACATCAGCCAAAGGACCATATAAGGTTGACAATCACAAGGGGGTGCTTGAGACGAACACAGAGGGAAATGCTTCGCGTTAGTGCATTAAGGCCCCACACGTTTCAAGAAGACCACACCGAACGAAGGACAAGACACGAGAGTCACACAAGTGTCCAAGGCGATTCACAATGCTGAAAAGAGCTGGTAGACAAGGAAACAAAGGTGGAGAGACTTGTGATGGTGGCAACGGAGGGAAGGTGAAGCCAATCAAGCTCCTAGAGGCCCTTTGAGTCAAGCCACCGGGGGCCAGCACCAAGGAGAGCACTAGTGTGACGTTCTGGAACAAAGCATGAGTCAAAGTCGAGAATTACCCGACAACCAGAGTCAACAATTTGACCACAAAAAATGAGCTGCATGGTAAATCGAGGAACATGAAAAAATGAAATGCTAAGAAGTCCTTGGCCATTAACCAGGAGGGATCGTACCTGTTAGGAATTATGCAACTTGTATTTCGAGGTGGCCATATGCCATTATACACAAACACGCAAGTGTGTTACAATATGAAAAAAAAACATTATAGAACGGGGAAAATACAAAGGGGTACACGGCTACATATATAACTCTTAACCCCCCCCCCTCCCAAACTCATGATGGATCAACATCAAGTTTGGAGAGATAGAAGTCATGTTGTGCTCTAGTCTGGGCCTATCTAAAGAAATCCGCCAACTGTAACTCGGTAGGCACATACTGAGGGGTAATAACCTGAATCTTGCACAACGGCATGCACAAAAGAAGCATCAACACCAATATGCTTGGTGAGCTCATTCTTCACAGGGTCGCTCACAATACTAGGAGCACATGTAATGTCAGAAAAGAGCAGAGTGTAGTGACAGAAACACCAAACTTCTGAAGTAAGCATCGTAACCAAGTCACCTCTGCCGTCAAAAGAGCCATAGCTTGCGACTCAGCCTCTTCACTCGAACCTGAAACTGCAGTCTGTTTCTTTGTCTTAGAGGCAATGAGAGAACCACCAAGAAAAACACAGTAAACAAAAAGTGAACAACAATCCTACGGATCACTAGCCCACATAGCATTTGAGTAGGCCTGACGCTGTAATGAACTGGAGCAGGGAAAGAATAGACAGTGAGAGATAATGCCACGAAGATGTCGGAGAACACAAAGGAGGTGACTATAGTGAACCAATGTGGGCGCAGAGACAAACTGACTGAAAATATGGACATGATCGAAGATACCTGGACGAGTGACATCTAGATAGACAAGACGCCCATCAAGATGACGATAACGTGTCAGATCAGACACGGTCACCATCAGTAGCACGAAGGTGAACATTGAGCTCCATGGGAGTCTCAATAGTGCACTCCTTAGTAAGAGTAGCACGAGCAAGAAGATTCTGGATATATTTGTCTTGGGAAATACTCCCTGAAATTTCTCCGACAAGTATTTTCGGACGGAGGGAGTAAAGCCATTAGTGGTAGAAGAGACCTCTATCCCAAGAAAGTATGGAAGATGGCCAAGATCAGACATAAGAAAAAGAAACTGCTCACTAAGAAGTGCCTTCTCAAAGGCAATATACTCAGGGTCGTCCCAATTGATGATCATGTCATCAACATATAGAAAAGAAGAGTTCAACCATGATGAGAAAAATATATCCACCAGAAGTAGAAGAGACCTTTATCTGAAGAAAGTAGCGAAGGAAGCCAAGATTAGACATAAGAAACTGCTCACTAAGACGTGCCTTCACAAAGGCAATATACTCAGGGTCGTCGCCATTCATGATCATGTCATCAACATTCTAATCTATAATGAGGCTAGCCAACTCAGCCTCCCAGCGCTCCCCCAGATTGAAGCTTTGTTGGCCGTTCGATTGAGTTGCTTTTGGCCAACTGGTTCGTCTCGGAGATCTGTTCTGCTAGTTTTCACCGTGCGGTTAATTTTCAATATCCCTCACCGGTGGGCTCGTTCTTCCTCCCTAGTGGCTCTGGTGAGCCCTTCATGGGTGCGAGCGACCCTATCCTCACACGCCGCATGTTGTATTGCCCGTATTTGGCATCTCCGCTTTTGCGTCCAACCCCATATGAACCCTAGCCCCAATCACGCATATGTCCCTCCTCCATCCCTCGTTTGCCGACGCCCATCTCAACTTGCTATCCAGCCTCCTCTTGCACCTCCTGCTTTCCTCATCCTTGCCTCCCCATTGCTTGCCTTTTGCCCGGATCGGGCGCAGGTTGTCGTCGTGGAAGACCAGGGCAACAGGGTCTTTACTGTGGGGGTGGAGGAGCAGGGGTGGTCATTAGGCTAGTGGCGGGGGGATGAAGCGCGAGGCCTGAGCTCTAGGCGTTGCACCCATCGCGGGGTGGAGGAGAGCAGGGCCGGTCCTGAGATTTTGGGGGCCCCGGGCGAAACCAAAACTCAGGGCCCCCTTCACATGAAAATCATAATAATAATACTAATAACCATCTTTGCTCTTTAAAAGATCAGCCGACGACGATGGCATCTGTGTTATCCCTAAATTTGATCATTCGGTTTGCATCTAATGCATGCGATGTAGGTAATGGTATTGAAAAGAGATCCCCACTATGCATCATGTTTGTAGTAAATCCGTTAGTGTGTCCGAACCAGCCCCAACCTTTCCCGACATCATCCAAACAAATAAGAGGAATATACTATGGATGAGTCCTAACATATTTGTAGTGATATATATACCGAGAGCGGGGTGTTTGTTTCAAGCTTATCAACATGTATCAGTTTATTTTAGATTTGTTGCAATGCACGAGTAATTTTCTAGTATGTGTATATATACGTTAATCAAATCAAAATGAATATTTATATGAAATAGTTTATACACACAAAAATGATATTGTAAATAAATAAAATAGAACATAAGTTGAATATGTGCAAAGAAGGGCTACTTATAATAAACTACTTTCTCCGTTCCTAAATATAAGTTTTTTTGAACTAGATACGAAGCAAAATAAGTGAATTTACACTCTAAAATACGTCTATATACATCCATATGCAGTCTTTTTGGAATCACTAGGAAGACATATAATTAGGAACGGCGGGAGTAATAGTGAATAACATGGTATACCTTAGAGCGGTTGGATCTGCTTCTCTAATGGCCTGATCGGGCGCTCCGCCATGACACGAAGGGGACTGCCATTGGCAACCTGGCGTGTCATTATGGTGCGCTCGGAGATGACATGACGTGGATGACATCTCAAGTGGAGACAGGAGAGCGGAGATCGCCGGCGAAACGGCGACTTGCAATCAGATCCGGGGGGTCAGGAAGATTGGATCTTGAAAGAAAGGGGAATTAGGAAAGCGAACAGGAGCGCGTTCGAGGCTAGTACGTACGGTTATGATGAGTCGAGGAACTAGCGATTGCGTGTGTGGGCTTGCCGTGCTTACATCTGCATGTCCAGCCCATGTAGTGCTTAGCTCATTTTCCAAAACAAAATAATGCGTAGCTGTGTGTGTGGGCTAGCCTAAGCTAGCAGCGTACGTACCTTGGGTGGGGCCCCCTGCAGCTTGGGGGGCCCGGGGCGGCCGCCCCCTCTGCCCCCCTTCAGGGCCGGCCCTGGAGGAGAGGCTGGCGTGGGGCGCAAGGAGTAGCAGGGGGAATGGTAGGGCTTTATCTCCCACTGTCCAGCACGGGCCACTGAAGAAGATGAAGGGAAGCCAGGGCTCCTCAAATGGCGGCTGCTCCTCTCTGGCTTGGACCAGAAGCCAGGCAGCTGCGTAAGTGCAGAGAAGCGAGCAGAGCAACTAGCGCGCCGCCTCCTCCCCTCGCTTGCTTCCTCCTCTTGGAGCCCTTGTTCCAGTTCTCTCTCTCCAATGTCATCCTTTGTTTTTTTTTGTCAGGATGAATGCTTCATAAAAGTAGACTCATGTAAACTACAGTTGCAGTATCAGCAATAAGCAAGGGACGTCTCACATGTTTCTATCAAAATTGTGTATAAATTTAAAAGCTTTGCAAAAGAATAGCATCTCTGTTCGAGGAGAAGAAATTTAAGAGCTTAGTAAGAGAATAACATCTCTGTTCAAATTTTAGAGCTTATTTTTTTGCATATGCATGTAACAGCAACTCTTTTTTCTTCTGGTCTTAAATATCCTATTCATGATACAGTAATCTGCACCAAGCTTACTATGATGAATTTCGGGCAAGGAACCCCATTGTTTATGCATCTTCTGTAACAGAAGAACGATATTTGGGGTATAGTTTTGAATGTTTCGCCTGGAATCCATCTATCCAGTCTGCTTTTTCTTTGTTGTTTGCTCCCTTCTTTTAATGCATTAGCTTTGTTTTCATTATACTCTTGTGATGCTTGTTAGTTAAGTGATGATTTTACATTCTGGATTAGGCCGACGTGTCGTGTTCTATTTCGCGTCGTGCTGCTTATATTTCGTAATTGCCTATGGACAGGATGTGTGCACTTGTTTTCGTAATTGCTTGTGTTGTAGACCCCAGCATGTAAATGTACTGATTTTTGATCGCATTGGTAGGTCCTGCAGGAGCGCGGCGCTTTGCTGACCAAGAAGATTGAGAGGGGGCGCCAATTGCTAGAGAGCGAGAAGGCCCGAACTGCTGCGTTGGAGGCCTCAGTATCCGATTGCATCTGTGAGTATCTACCTTCTGCTTACTGGCATTTAATTGGTGTAGACTTGTTTTTTGCTGATATAGCTTGTTATTGCTGTGATGAAGCAGCCGAGGAGCAATATTGCTAGATGCGTCGTTGTCTTAGCTTGGTTTGGAAGGAGGCCAGCAATTATCAGAGCATCACCGAGTTGGATGCTTTGGAGGCCTGTTCCTGCCAGGAATTATTGTTGAAAATGCGAGACGCTGGAGATTCCAACCAAAACATTACCTCCGGTCTCCGGGCAATGGTGCAAAATGAGAGAGTGGCAGAGGCCAACCTGCGGTGACAAATCCAGTCCATCCGGGATGAGATTGAAGCTTCAGGGACCGCCCTGCGAGAGGTCGGTCAATGCATGTCGGTGGAATTGTCAGATCAATACGGCCAAATAGCCAAGCTCCAGGAGGCCGCCCAAGGTGGATGCCCTTTCTTTGTCCTTCTGTGACGTGCTTTTTGTCTGGCGTCTTGTCAGGACCCCGACTTGATGTCACATCGATCTAGCCTGTAGCACCTCATATCACTTTGCGGCCTCACGCACGGTATCCCCACGGGTGTCGCCTTACCTTTGCCCGGGACCGTTTGCGCCTTTTGGCTCACGTATATGATAGTGTCGCTAGCATCCATATGATAAGGAGCCCGGGCTGACATGACTAGTCGTAAACCCAAAGTGGCACAGACCTACAGGGACAGGCATCCATGACCCAGCATCGAACGTGTCGGTCATCAGCGAGTGAATCCAGGCTGTAGCACTGGGCTAGCAGGACTCCGGTGAACCGGGCTGTAGCGGGCTAACAGGACTCCGGTATTCATCGCGTGACATTTCCCCGAAGGGACAGACACAGGAACGAAGAAGGACACATGCCGGCCAGCCTAAGTGTTCCGGAGCAGTAGCAAGCTACCATGGCTCAGTGGAAACACTAGGAGACATTTCCCGGTAAGAGAGGCTACTAAAGATAAACAACTAGATGGTCAGATCCCACACATACCAAGCATTTCAATAACATACACACAGTATGCTCGATATGTGCAAATACAACATGGCATCACAACATGACTCTACGACTCAAGTATTTAATTCAATAGGCTCCGAGGAGCGAGATATTACAATCATGGGTCTCATGACCCAACAATCAGAGCATACAAGTCAAAGCACAAGCGGAAGCTATCATGTCTGAGTACAGACATCTATAAATGAAAAAGGCTGAGAAGCCTGACTATCTATCAGATCCTGTCGAGGGCACAAGATCGTAGCTGAGGTATCAAGCTAAACGTCGAAGTCCACGCGGAACTACTAGCGAGACCGAAGTCTCTCTGCAAAAACATAAATAGGCAAACGTGAGTACAAATGTACCCAGCAAGACTTACATCAGAACTATCTACATATGCATCATTATCAACAAAGGGGATGGTGGGGTTTAACTGCAGCAAGCCAGCTTTGACTCGGTGGCTATCCTGAACTACGACTGCGAGTAACTCTTTTGAGGTGGCGCACACGAGTCCACATATTCACCATATCAATACACCACTATGGATCCGCTCCCGTCTCCCTACGAGAACGCCATCCATAGCACTCACGCTTATCTTGCGTATTTTAGAGTATCCACTTTCACTTGTCTATGAACTGATATAAGCAACCCAGAAGTCCTTTTCCGTGGACACGGCTATTCGAATAGATGATGTTAACCCTGCAGGGGTGTACTTCTTCACACACGCTCTCACCACTTACCGCCGTTTACACGACATGTACTCGGCAACCTTCAAGCGGAAGCCCAACGTGGGTGTCGGCCACGACCTACCTAATCACCTAAGTCTCTAGTCCAGGTTTATCGCCTATTCGGGTTCCATCCATGAGGAGATCCGGCCGGAGTTTCGCTCACAGCCCCAAACGATGTGAACAGGGTTCCTGAGACACCAAACGGGCGCCCGGTACACCGTGCCACGTGCCTACCGCATCACAGTCCACCCCTACGGTCAGCGCTGCCCACGGCCTCCAGCATACTACAAACACCAGAAACTACTTGCAACTCCTGGACAGAGGACAAGGGTGATCAAGAAGCCGAGAGGGTCCATTGGTTTCGGGCCCAATGCGTGGTAGTAGCTGAATCATGGATCACAAACACAGAACTCAGTTCCTGAGGACGGCTGCAATGAGACAACCCACCATGTACTCCTACATGGCCTCTCACCGCTACCTTTACCAAAACGTGTTCACACACTTAGCTCACACACAGTAGGACATGTTCACACGCCTCTGATTCATCCCCGATGAATCAGACCTGACTCAACTCTAAGCAGTAGCAGGCATGACAACAAACATAAATGAGTAGGCACATCAGGGCTCAAACAACTCCTACTCATGCTAGTGAGTTTCATCTATTTACTGTGGCAATGACAGGTCATGCAAAGGATAAAGGGGTTCAGCTACTGCAGCAGGTAACAGATGAATCGGTGTTGTCCTAATGCAGTAAAAGAGAGCAGGAGCGAGAGAGTAGGATTGTATCGGAATGAACAAGGGGGTTTTGCTTGCCTGGCACTTCTGAAGATAGCATTGAGTCTTCATCAGTGTCAACGATCGCATCATCGGTATCACGTCTATCGAGAGGGGACAAATACCGGCAACACAGAAGGGAACACAATCAATGCAATGCACAATATGATGCATGATCATGACATGGCAAAATGAATGTGTTTTGGGCTAATGCATCTAAAACCAGATTAAATGAAGTTGGTTTGAATCCAAGATTCAAATTCAAACTCCATATGTGGTTATTTAAATGTCATTTAATTGATTTGTGCTAAACAGCACCTATAAGTTGTTCTAACATGCATGAAAATGGTACAGATGGATTCCTTGAATTTTTCTGATAATTTTTCATATATAATTTATTTAATTTGGAGTTACGGTTAAATTTCTATGAATTTTAGAAGTTTTAGGCATTTTTCTGGAATTTCAGAATTAAATTAAATCCAGAAAGCATTACTGCGTCAGCATGACGTTGGCATGATGTCAGCAAGTCAACAGGGGTCGGCTCGGGTCAAACCTGACGTGTGGGGTCCACACGTCAGTGACACAGGGGCTAATCCCGCGTTGACCCGGGCTTTGACCCGCTACGGGGCCCACTGTCAGTGTCACAGGGTTAGTTAACAGGGTCATTAGCGACTAAGTAAGTGCGCCACGTCGGCGTCACCGGAGACCAGCCGGCGGCGACCAAACCCGGGGCGGCAACACGCCGGAGTTGCTCGGGTTTCGCGTACAGACAGCGGTTTGAGCCGCGGTTGATCTCTACGGACGCGTCGTGGTGAGGCGCGTCGTTTGGTAGCAGCGGGAGGTGCTGAGGTGGTCGGAATCAGCAACGGCGGCGAGCGAGGCGGCGGCCGGAGCTCGGGTGGGTGCGGGGTTAGCGCTGCGGCTTGCAAACGAGCTAGCTGCCACGCTAGCGTTGCTCCACGGGTCGTTGCGAGTGCAACGGACGCACGCGCGGGGCCATTTGGTCACCAGGGCTTCACCGGCGACGAGCCCGTGCGGCGGAGCGTCTCGGCTCCGGTGGAGGGAGCGGCTAGGGGGCGAATTAGGCAACGAGGCATGGGGGAAACGATGCAGCGGCTCACCGCGGTTCTTCTGGTGCTGCTGGCGAGGCAGGGGAGGCACGGGGTCCGGCGAATCGACGGCGGGGATCACCGGCACCCGAGGTCGGAAACGGCGGCGTTGGAGATGCAGCAGAGCTTCTGGCGCCGCGCGACTCGATGGAGAGGACGACGACGTCGTGGCGGAGCTCGGAAGCGCGTCGGAGAGGAGAGGGGGTGGCTGTGGTCATGGCTACGGCGAGCGGCGCTCTCAGGTGCGTTCGGTGACGAGAGGGAGGGAGAGCAGAGGAGGAGGAGGGGGTCCAGAGAGAGAGAGGCGGTCGAGGGGGTCGAGGGCGTCTCCGTGGCGCCGCGAGGGAGTCGGGGAGGCTGCCACGGCGAAGCAGGAGGTGGAGGCCTCCGCGTGCGCGCGTGCGTGCGGTGTCTGTCCTCCTGGCAAAGGAGGAAGATGACAAGGGGGGGAAGGAGGTGGGCTGGGCCGGTGGCCGGGCTGCTAGCTGGGCCGGCCAGGTGAGGCCCAGGTGGGCTTGGTAGGCGCCAGGTAACTTACTCTCTCTCTCTCTTTCTGTTTTAATTCTGTTTTCTATTTTGCAGGTTTGTTTTGAATTTGGTTTTGAAACCAAATCAATTTATTTTGCTTCTGACAATATTTTTAGGAGCTAAAAGAATTGAAACAATGCTCCACAAAAATATTTCAGAATTATTGGACCTATATTTATTTAACAGTAGATATAAGTCCAATTCAAATAGCTATTGATTTAATTTAAATACCCAAAATAAATGTTTCTGAGATACCGAAAATATTGGTTTGGATTTTACCTCTTGCCAATATTTCCAGAGGATAACAAGAACATTTTCTTGGACTTATTTGAAGCAATTTTTATCTTGATCATTCATTTTTTTAAAGGATTCTGAGGCTTTGAAAATTCCTCAATTCAAATTTCATTTGAATTTAAACATGATGCAGCAACCAAGCTAGTCCAAGGCCAGGGTAAAGCTAGGGATGTGACAACTCACCCCCACTAAACAAGAATCTCGTCTCGATATTCAAGCGTAGGGTAAGATGAAGGGGAAACGCAAACTAGTATAATCTTCACGATTCAGGTTGCACTTCAAATGAACGTTGTTTCGATCACCATCTTTGTCTTGTCGTCTTGTTCTGAGAACTTCAATTGACATGACAAAGAGAGGAAATGGAAACTCTAGCAGGATCGATCTTCTTGAAGACCGAACAACTCATGGAATGAGACATAGAGCCATCTCTCGGGTTGAGACACGAGATACACATCAAGAGGGGTGGAAAGAAACGGATGACGAAGGTTCACTAGGTGGACAATAATTCCACACTTAAGAAGGTGGTAAACGATTGTCAACGTAGCGAGGAGTTAAGTTGACATGACACCATAATGATGCACCTTAGGGAAGGTGACTCGAAGATATATCCCCTTAAGTGGCAAAAAGAATTACTTTTGATACCGAGATCATTGAAACTCTTTATACCAGCCTAAGGCAATTCTTGAGTGATCGTTTGGAGGGGTTCGGTAGAATGGCATACTCGGACTTGGATGATGTGGATTACCTTGTTGAAGACAACGTAATGGATGAATTTGCTTACCACCGGAAATGGAAGAGACCCATGGTAGAATGGCACATTGGTGGTGCAAGCTGGGAACAAAATGCAAATGCTGGGAATGATTCTGGTAACTGGGGAAGAACCCAACAATAGAGGGTGAATTCACTGTTTGAAAAGGTCATAGCATTGCCGAGGAAACTGAGAGCAAACCCAGTTAGTGCCGATGATAACACCTAGCGCTTGTGCGTGCTCTCAAGAACTTGAGCATTCCCATAATCATCAAGGTTTTATCAACATCCGTGTCAAGGGTCCGGTAACACAACTTACTACCATGATGAATGGTGATGGAGGATGCAGATGCAAAGGAAGATAACACCTTCTCAGATTTCACCCTTGGCGGGGCCAAGGAAATAAAATCTGGATGATCGACCGAGAGACATTTAGCACTCCGCTTCTAATGTTCTCCTTGATGTGCTAGTGTATCCCATTCATAGATACAGTTTGATAACTAGAACATCAAGTAAAAGGTCGGACTTCGGAACACAGAAATCCATAGGGGTAACTAGGGAGTAAATCCTACGAAATCCCTATGGGGAGGTGGCCAACTTCATCAATCAAGATATTATAATAACAGGTCTTCCGGCTGGGTGTGTTGGCCACGACATCCACTTTACCGGTTATCGCGCGACCAATATTATAATTCTTGGGAAATATTCCAACCATCATATCTGCCTGAGATTCAGATCTGGTTGGTGTCAGGATATTCCAGACTCATCGAGTCTAGGAAGAAAAACGGAAGTTTGCAACACAAATCGACGAGATGACGTTGCGGGATTCTTGGGAGATGAACTACGATAGCAAGCTCCAAAACATGAGCTGGTTCTGCTACAAATATGTGAACACGTTGTCCCAGACAAGCATGCCCACATGGTAGTCTTACGATAAAACACTAACGAGTTCTGGTTGGGAACCATCAGCGAGGATATCGAAGTTCTTTCATAAGTCCGGATTAGCTCTTATGAAGGAACTCCTTCTCCTTGAACAAATCAATCAGTGGCTTGGTGTGCTAGGGATACATATAGATTGAAGGTTGCAAGTCTTCAAACCACAGCATTCTTCGCACGTGTGCATGACTGATTTGGAATGATTCCAAAGAAAGCAACATTGACTTTCTCGAATCCACGGCGGCAACTTGCATCAGATGCACATGAATTAAAGGAAGTCACTACTTACATCCGAACATATGCTTCATGAACTAGCATGAACAAATGCTTTCAAAAGTTTCCAACACTAGCTTAATGTTCAACAAAATCATGGAGGAGATAAGGATGTTGTCAATGGGCTCAACAACAATTCATCCGGGTTTCCTTTTAAAAGGCATTCCATAGTTAAGTGAACGCGGTGATAGCATTGGTCAGACCAAAGATGTAATGGTGTATGCTCGAGGGATCAACCACGAATAAGACAACATTACGAGCATCGTTGGTACTGATTTGATTTGACGATAGCCCACACTCAAATCAAAGGATTGATAAGACAATAGGTCCAGCAACTGATCACAAGGACCAATCGATGAAGATATCATCTTTCTTCAACACACACTACACAAGAATATCCCTTTGGAACGAACTAAGTTAGGCAAGCTTTTATCTTCCAACTCTCCAAGTTGTTGTCTAGCTTAACCAACTAGCTTAGGGGTATCCAACACGGATTCTTGGAGAAAGGGGTGGTTTACAGGATAGACCAACTTGATCACGAGTTCAACATAACAGTCAGGTGACAACCGGGTAATACTTCCGAGAGGATATTCGGAAAATCACGAACCACCGATATGTTACTAAGCTCGAGAACAATCTTGCTTTTCAGGGCAAGATGATATGATCAAAAAGAAAAAATGAGGGATTGACACAATCCTAGCTCATTGATCGAAGAGTGCACCGGAAATAAGGACTAGGTAGCACGATCAGTCTTAGAATGATAATTCAATAACCAGCATGCTAAGAATGAGAATATTGTCCATTAACTACCAAGCAACGGAGTTGCTAGGAGTATTGATTTCGCACATCACAATTCATTTGTCGGTATTCCGGTTGCATCAACATGAGGGCCGAGGAATGACAATGATGGCAGGAAGTATCACGGTACCAAGAGTTCATAGGATGGTGTGCAATTCCTACAACAATCTCGATATAAAATATGTAATACTCCAAGGTAGAGCAGAACAAAAGCTGGACTGGCATTTTGATCTGCGGAGCACAACTTCTTTGACCCAATCCTGGATAGGGAAGAGGTACTGGAGTTTATTTCTCCTAGTCATTCTGCTATAGAATGGCTTGACGGACCACAAGAGTAATAGGCATCGATAAACGAACGCACGCATACTCTTGACTATCAATTGATAGACGAGGGCCAGAAAACAACTAAAGAGGGACAACTCAAAGGAACATATGATTTTCTGAGTTGTGAATGCATAGATTAGCATGTCGAACGAGTTCAACATATTTCTTCCGGACAATCCATGCGGAAAGGTAGAACTGGCAGAGTCACAATTCTGAATGGAGAACCCATCGAGAGCACTCCTGTTGTGATCTTTTGATCCAACAAACTTTTGCCGTAAGTGGTTCATGGTATTTGGAAGAAGGATATACCACGGACCTCGAGAACTACTGCAAAGGTTACTAATATCCTAAAGGCGCTAGCAATTACTATCAACATGAAGTAAGTAGAGTGAATTTCGGGTTCAAGAACCCAGGAATAGAATACCTACTACTAAGTAGCATCACGGAATGCTTTCGAGGATAAAGGCCAGAATCATCACACTGGGACACCAATCATGGCTAAATTACTAGGTGATCCCCTAAGACACCTAGGGTCATAATAATATCTCCAACATATATGCCAAGGTAACGGAGTACCTCAACTCGCTGATTAGTGTGGTTAATCTGGCCCATGGGAACGTTGAAATGGAAGAAAGGATTTGCAAATGCATCAGACTACTTAGAAACCTGGGATGACTCGGACAGCATAACGGCTGTAAATGCTCAGAAAAGATTTGAGACATTCACAAAAATGGTGGCATAACCACTCAGAGGCACAATATCAAGGTCTCGAGATCAATAATTAACATACAGAAGTACTAGGAACTGAAACGAGGCTTGAATCAACAATCTTATAAGTCTATGGATTAGTAATACGTGATCTTGATAGAAAGATGAGAAGACCTAGTTCCTTAACCCCGTAGGAAAGATAAGATGACTCAGATCAGAGGGGCATAAGGTATAAGGAGTAAAAAGAGCCTTACGTTCCATCCCACAATCAATTTCCTTATATAACTAAAGCATTTCTAAACTCAACTTCGACCAGTTTGGCTTGGTAATCCTACAGGCAGTCAAGCTCTGATACCAACGCTGCCAGGACCCCGACTCAATGTCACATCGATCTAGCCTGTAGCACCTCATATCACTTTGCGGCCTCACGCACGGTATCCCCACGGGTGTCGCCTTACCTTTGTCCGGGACCGTTTGCGCCTTTTGGCTCACGTATATGATAGTGTCGCTAGCATCCATATGATAAGGAGCCCGGGCTGACATGACTAGTCGTAAACCCAAAGTGGCACAGACCTACAGGGACAGGCATCCATGACCCAGCATCGAACGTGTCGGTCATCAGCGAGTGAATCCAGGCTGTAGCACTGGGCTAGCAGGACTCCGGTGAACCGGGCTGTAGCGGGCTAACAGGACTCCGGTATTCATCGCGTGACATTTCCCCGAAGGGACAGACACAGGAACGAAGAAGGACACATGCCGGCCAGCCTAAGTGTTCCGGAGCAGTAGCAAGCTACCATGGCTCAGTGGAAACACTAGGAGACATTTCCCGGTAAGAGAGGCTACTAAAGATAAACAACTAGATGGTCAGATCCCACACATACCAAGCATTTCAATAACATACACACAGTATGCTCGATATGTGCAAATACAACATGGCATCACAACATGACTCTACGACTCAAGTATTTAATTCAATAGGCTCCGAGGAGCGAGATATTACAATCATGGGTCTCATGACCCAACAATCAGAGCATACAAGTCAAAGCACAAGCGGAAGCTATCATGTCTGAGTACAGACATCTATAAATGAAAAAGGCTGAGAAGCCTGACTATCTATCAGATCCTGTCGAGGGCACAAGATCGTAGCTGAGGTATCAAGCTAAACGTCGAAGTCCACGCGGAACTACTAGCGAGACCGAAGTCTCTCTGCAAAAACATAAATAGGCAAACGTGAGTACAAATGTACCCAGCAAGACTTACATCAGAACTATCTACATATGCATCATTATCAACAAAGGGGATGGTGGGGTTTAACTGCAGCAAGCCAGCTTTGACTCGGTGGCTATCCTGAACTACGACTGCGAGTAACTCTTTTGAGGTGGCGCACACGAGTCCACATATTCACCATATCAATACACCACTATGGATCCGCTCCCGTCTCCCTACGAGAACGCCATCCATAGCACTCACGCTTATCTTGCGTATTTTAGAGTATCCACTTTCACTTGTCTATGAACTGATATAAGCAACCCAGAAGTCCTTTTCCGTGGACACGGCTATTCGAATAGATGATGTTAACCCTGCAGGGGTGTACTTCTTCACACACGCTCTCACCACTTACCGCCGTTTACACGACATGTACTCGGCAACCTTCAAGCGGAAGCCCAACGTGGGTGTCGGCCACGACCTACCTAATCACCTAAGTCTCTAGTCCAGGTTTATCGCCTATTCGGGTTCCATCCATGAGGAGATCCGGCCGGAGTTTCGCTCACAGCCCCAAACGATGTGAACAGGGTTCCTGAGACACCAAACGGGCGCCCGGTACACCGTGCCACGTGCCTACCGCATCACAGTCCACCCCTACGGTCAGCGCTGCCCACGGCCTCCAGCATACTACAAACACCAGAAACTACTTGCAACTCCTGGACAGAGGACAAGGGTGATCAAGAAGCCGAGAGGGTCCATTGGTTTCGGGCCCAATGCGTGGTAGTAGCTGAATCATGGATCACAAACACAGAACTCAGTTCCTGAGGACGGCTGCAATGAGACAACCCACCATGTACTCCTACATGGCCTCTCACCGCTACCTTTACCAAAACGTGTTCACACACTTAGCTCACACACAGTAGGACATGTTCACACGCCTCTGATTCATCCCCGATGAATCAGACCTGACTCAACTCTAAGCAGTAGCAGGCATGACAACAAACATAAATGAGTAGGCACATCAGGGCTCAAACAACTCCTACTCATGCTAGTGGGTTTCATCTATTTACTGTGGCAATGACAAGTCATGCAAAGGATAAAGGGGTTCAGCTACCGCAGCAGGTAACAGATGAATCGGTGTTGTCCTAATGCAGTAAAAGAGAGCAGGAGCGAGAGAGTAGGATTGTATCGGAATGAACAAGGGGGTTTTGCTTGCCTGGCACTTCTGAAGATAGCATTGAGTCTTCATCAGTGTCAACGATCGCATCATCGGTATCACGTCTATCGAGAGGGGACAAATACCGGCAACACAGAAGGGAACACAATCAATGCAATGCACAATATGATGCATGATCATGACATGGCAAAATGAATGTGTTTTGGGCTAATGCATCTAAAACCAGATTAAATGAAGTTGGTTTGAATCCAAGATTCAAATTCAAACTCCATATGTGGTTATTTAAATGTCATTTAATTGATTTGTGCTAAACAGCACCTATAAGTTGTTCTAACATGCATGAAAATGGTACAGATGGATTCCTTGAATTTTTCTGATAATTTTTCATATATAATTTATTTAATTTGGAGTTACGGTTAAATTTCTATGAATTTTAGAAGTTTTAGGCATTTTTCTGGAATTTCAGAATTAAATTAAATCCAGAAAGCATTACTGCGTCAGCATGACGTTGGCATGACGTCAGCAAGTTAACAGGGGCCGGCTCGGGTCAAACCTGACGTGTGGGGTCCACACGTCAGTGACACGGGGGCTAATCCCGCGTTGACCCGGGCTTTGACCCGCTACGGGGCCCACTGTCAGTGTCACAGGGTTAGTTAACAGGGTCATTAGCGACTAAGTAAGTGCGCCACGTCGGCGTCACCGGAGACCAGCCGGCGGCGACCAAACCCGGGGCGGCGACACGCCGGAGTTGCTCGGGTTTCGCGTACAGACAGCGGTTTGAGCCGCGGTTGATCTCTACGGACGCGTCGTCGTGAGGCGCGTCGTTTGGTAGCAGCGGGAGGTGCTGAGGTGGTCGGAATCAGCAACGGCGGCGAGCGAGGCGGCGGCCGGAGCTCGGGTGGGTGCGGGGTTAGCGCCGCGGCTTGCAAACGAGCTAGCTGCCACGCTAGCGTTGCTCCACGGGTCGTTGCGAGTGCAACGGACGCACGCGCGGGGCCATTTGGTCACCGGGGCTTCACCGGCGACGAGCCCGTGCGGCGGAGCGTCTCGGCTCCGGTGGAGGGAGCGGCTAGGGGGCGAATTAGGCAACGAGGCATGGGGGAAACGGTGCAGCGGCTCACCGCGGTTCTTCTGGTGCTGCTGGCGAGGCAGGGGAGGCACGGGGTCCGGCGAATCGACGGCGGGGATCACCGGCACCCGAGGTCGGAAACGGCGGCGTTGGAGATGCAGCAGAGCTTCTAGCGCCGCGTGACTCGATGGAGAGGACGACGACGTCGTGGCGGAGTTCGGAAGCGCGTCGGAGAGGAGAGGGGGTGGCTGTGGTCATGGCTACGGCGAGCGGCGCTCTCAGGTGCGTTCGGTGACGAGAGGGAGGGAGAACATAGGAGGAGGAGGGGGTCCAGAGAGAGAGAGGCGGTCGAGGGGGTCGAGGGCGTCTCCGTGGCGCCGCGAGGCAGTCGGGGAGGCTGCCACGGCGAAGCAGGAGGTGGAGGCCTCCGCGTGCGCGCGTGCGTGCGGTGTCTGTCCTCCTGGCAAAGGAGGAAGATGACAAGGGGGGGGAAGGAGGTGGGCTGGGCCGGTGGCCGGGCTGCTAGCTGGGCCGGCCAGGTGAGGCCCAGGTGGGCTTGGTAGGCGCCAGGTAACTTACTCTCTCTCTCTCTCTCTTTCTGTTTTAATTCTGTTTTCTATTTTGCAGGTTTGTTTTGAATTTGGTTTTGAAACCAAATCAATTTATTTTGCTTCTGATAATATTTTTAGGAGCTAAAAGAATTAAAACAATGCTCCACAAAAATATTTCAGAATTATTGGACCTATATTTATTTAACAGTAGATATAAGTCCAATTCAAATAGCTATTGATTTAATTCAAATACCCAAAATAAATGTTTTTGAGATACCGAAAATATTGGTTTGGATTTTACCTCTTGCCAATATTTCCAGAGGATAACAAGAACATTTTCTTGGACTTATTTGAAGCAATTTTTATCTTGATCATTCATTTTTTTTAAAGGATTCTGAGGCTTTGAAAATTCCTCAATTCAAATTTCATTTGAATTTAAACATGATGCAGCAACCAAGCTAGTCCAAGGCCAGGGTAAAGCTAGGGATGTGACACGTCTCGCCATGTTTGCTAATTGTGGTTACTTGTTGTAGGTATTCTTCCGTAAATGTATGTTGTGCCGGATCAAGACAGCCTTGGTGTTGTCACTAGGCGCTGACCCGTGCAGCAGGTTCGGTGTGGATCTCGCAGGATGTTGATGTCCACTTGGGTCCGTTGATCGAACGTGTAGCCGGAGCCCGGGATCGCTGGTCGACCTCCAAGAAGCTGCCGCCAAGGAAGGAGCCCGACTCGTGCTTGCACGCTCGAGTCGCGCTGTAGCAAGGTCTCCACTCATGTTGTTGCGACCTCCGTTCCTGAGAACCGCCCACTGACGAATTTCTTTGAAGTCAAGGACACCGTCTTGATGGTGGCGACTGGATGTGAGCTTGATGTGAGCCTGAAAGAGTAGGGACATTTGTTGGCCGTGTGTGGCGTTAGGCAATGTCTACTTTGTTACAATTTTTATCTTTTATATATATATGAAAATGTAGAGTGAAAACAAAAACAAACATAACAAATAATGGAATAAAAACATAAAATGGAGAAGAAAAAAGAAAACAAAACAAAAAATGATAAGAAAAAAAAACAAACAAAAAAAAGAAAAAAAAGAAAACAAAGTGCAAAAAAAGAATGAAAAAATGGAGAAGAAAAAGAAAAGAAAAAACAGAAACAGGAGATCTGGTGAAAAACCAGATCTTCACCTTCAACAAAGGTTGCGCCCAGCAACTTAGCACGGTAACCTAGTGGAAGGCGTGAGCCGCATCATTTCGGAGACCGGTGTTTGATCCTCCAGTCCTCCATGTTTTTCTCTTTTGTTTTTAAGTCTAGTAGAAGAAAATGGGAGGAAGATTCCTTTGTATCGCTTAAATAGTTAAATAGCTCTCGTGGCTCGTGTCTGGAGGAGCCCCAGATAGATAGATATATAGAAAAAACACTGTTTAAAAACACATTTGAAAAATGTTGAACAAGTATTAAAATATGTTGAACAAGAATTTTTAAAATATTAAACAAGTATTTGAACATGTTAAATAAGTCCTAAAAATGTTGAAGAAGTATTTGACAAATGTTGAATAAGTATTAAAAATTAGTGAATGAGTATTTGCAAAAAATGTTGAACACATTTTTCAAAATGTTGAATAAGTACTAAAAATGTTGAAAAGGTATTCAAAAATGTTGAATAAGTAATAAAAAATTGTTGAACGAGTATTTGGAAATGTAGAACATGTATTTGAATTTTTTGAATGAGTATTAAAATGTTAAACAAGTATTTAAAAATATTGACAATGTTGAACGTGTACACAAAAAATGTTGATCACTTACTAAAAAATGTTTTTGACATATAAGAAAATATACAGTGAAAACGAAAATAAACATAAGAAAAAAGAAAGAATGGAGAAGAAAAAGGGAAACCAAACAAGAAATGAAGAAAAAAGAAAAGAAAACAAATAAAAACCGAAGAAAACTAGCTCGAATAACTCAAGTAGGATGCGACCCCTTGTTCTAACAGCGAAGGGAACTTGGGCGGAGTGGTTATCTATAACACTCCAAAACTTGGGTTATCAATTTTTGTGTTGTTATTCCTTCCTAGCTTTCTTTTTCAAAATCTTCCTCCGAAATTTGCTGGATGATCAGGTGGATCCAGGCAATTTTCAACATTTCAAAACCTTGCCCTTGTCTTGAATGCTGGCCAAGACCCATCTGCATCACCCAAACCCCCATCAAAACCCTAATTCCATAATTTGGAATTTGAAACCCTGCCTTTGGTATTACAAAGGAGCCCTCATTTCTTTTGATTATATTACTAAGTGGGTAGAAACTATTCCAACTAGTAGTGCTGATCACAACATCTCTATTAAAATGCTTAAGGAAGTTATTTTCCCAAGGTTTGGGGTCCCTAGATATTTAATGACTGATGGTGGTTCACACTTTATTCATGGTGCTTTCCCTAAAATGCTTGCCAAGTATGATGTCAACAATAGAATTGCATCACCTTATCATCCTCAGTCTAGTGGTCAAGTTGAACTTAGCAATAGAGAAATAAAATTAATTTTGCAAAAGACTGTCAATAGGTCCCGAAAGAATTGGTCTAAGAAATTAGATTATGCACTTTGGGCTTATAGAACAACATATAAAAATCCCATGGGTATGTCTCTTTATAAAATGGTTTATGGAAAAGCTTGTCATTTGCCTCTTGATTTAGAACATAAAGCATATTGGGCAATCAAAGAACTCAACTATGATTTCAAACTTGTGGGTGAAAAGAGGTTATTTGATATTAGTTCATTAGATGAATGGAGAACCCAAGCTTATGAAAATGCCAAGTTATTTAAAGAAAAAGTTAAAGATGGCATGATAAAAGAATCCAAAAGCGCGAGTTTAAAGTTGGAGAATATGTTCTTTTGTACAACTCTCGTTTCAGATTCTTTGCAAGGAAACTTCTTTCCAAATGGGAAGGACCCTATGTTATCGAGGAGGTTTATCAGTCTGGAGCTATCAAAATAAATAATGCCGAAGGTACTAACCCGAAGGTTGTTAATGGGCAACGAATAAAACATTATATTCCAGGTACGCCCATTAATGTTGAAAGTAATATTATCCAAACTTTGATGTTGGAAGAACACATAAAAGAGTCCTTCCGGAACACTCCAGAATCGTGAAAATAAGGAGGTACGTGATACGGTAAGTAAACAGACTCCAAAAAATCTGCAAAAATATTTTTTGTCAGTTTTGGAATATAACAAAAATTAGGAAAATAAGAAACAATCAGGAAGCGTACCCTAGTGGGCACAAGACACCAGGGCGCGCCTAGCAGGCGCCCCCAGGTGGGTTGTGCCCACCTCGTGTACTTTTTGGACTCCATTTTTCTACAGTTTTCTTGTCCCCCAAGATAAAAAAATCTTTATATACCCCCCGAACCTATTGGTCACCTTATCACGGAGAAATCTTCTGTTTTCTTTTCCTACTGTTTCCTGACAGATTTAGTAAGTCTAGCATCATGTCTTCCTCACCCTCCAACAACAGAGAAGAAGACGCAGAGGTGTTTTAGGGAGATCTAAGGAGAGAGGAAGCTGAAGAAGTTGCTATGGAGGAAGAAGAGGAAAATCCTTTTGGGTTTCACTCTCCGGCTTCCGAGAGAGACACATTGGCTGATATCTCTACTCATCCGAATCCTCATCAAGCTACGAGATCATCAAATAATCAAGAGGGCCTCGAAGTGCAAGAAGAAATCCCACCAAGAAGGCCTCTAGACAGGTTACATCGTGGCAATTTTGACATTATGATTCACAATTATGGGTTTGAGAATACTCCTCGTAGGCACATACCGTCCAATTGAGACATATCTCGCCCAAGAGAAAACAATGCAAGAACGAACTCCTGGGGCCGGAAAATAAACACATAATGGCTGAAGTGGAGAAAAAAAGTGAGTTACTTCATCAAGCCTTTGGGAGATTCAAGGTTTGAAGGATCTACTCATGGTTATATTGGAGAATACTACACCACCACCATCTTCTTCTTCATCACGGAAAGAAAATTTGAGTATCAGGCATGGGCACTCCCCTTGGCTTCCGCCAAGCTTGGGGGAGGTGCCCCGGCATCGTATCATCCCCACT
The DNA here is from genome assembly GCF_002162155.2 of Triticum dicoccoides. NCBI lineage: Eukaryota > Viridiplantae > Streptophyta > Magnoliopsida > Poales > Poaceae > Triticum > Triticum dicoccoides. The sequence goes on from NC_041386.1 coordinate 45,572,155, forward strand.
ATCTGTTGCCTTCACTTATTTTAGTTCGATCCATAGTTATCTTTTGCTTTAGATGAATAAAAGTCTAGTTTGATCCTTTCTTTTCGAGAGTTTCCTTAGTGATCTATACTTGTAATCGTGTGTGAGATATATAATAAAGTTTAGTTTGAGTTTTTGCTTTCTTTACTTTCTTGTAGCAATAAAAAGAAAGGAAATAAATAAAAGGAAAGGAAATAATCAAGAAGATCATATGCTAATCTTATGGTAGGTGACGACACCACATAAGGAAAACTATAAGTAGAAAATTTTATTAGAGATTGACAAACATAGCATTGGTCAATGATGCAACTCATGAAAGAATTAATAAGGGAAGAGAAGATTCACATATAAATATACTATCCTAGAAATCTTTTGTGATTGTGAGCCCCCATCAAAATATTATATGCCAAAATTGTTGACGTTGGATAAGGAAGACAACTTAATGATTTATGTTTGTCCATATTCACAAAGAAGTCATATTGTCATGGATCCTTTAACATGTGATGCTTGCCCCTATCTTTGCTAGCCAAAAATTCCACACTAAGTAAAGATACTACTTGTGCATCCAAAACCCCTTAAACCCAAATCTTATTTTGAAGTGTCCACCATACCTACCTAAGCATTGAGTCAGAACCTTCAAGTAAGTTGTCATCGGTAAAATAAGGCAGTAAAAATTGCTTCTAAAAGTCTGATATCATTTAGTGTAAGAGAAAATTGAGCGTTGTACAAACTTGTGATGGTTGTCGGAGTAGTGGGCCACGGGTAGGCCAACCCAGGCCCAGAACCTTTCAAGACATTGGGGCAGACTGCGCCCCTCGAGGCCCCAGGATGAAGAGCCGCCTTCTGAGAGTCGGCGGCGAGGCGGCCGGCTGCTCACTCACGGCCGAGTCCCAGGGACGACTTCAGGATAAGCCGACTCCTGACCGGCGACTTCCAGAGAAGCCAGCCTTGGGGAGTCGGCCCGCGACGCCAACAACCCCCATGCCCTCATAAAGAGGGACGGGACGGGGAGTGGCCACAGTGAGGACCACTCCTACCCCTTTTTCCAACGGCAGGCGTGGCTACAGTATGCCGTACCCGCGAAGATTTCCGCGTGGCGCGACACTGTTGCCATGCCGGTCCTGACATCAGCCCCAGGGGGCGGAGCCCTGTGCCCACGACGGCCTGCTGGTACGACCCAAGGATGATGGGTCCCACCAGTCGGCAGGCGTACGAAAGACAACGAAAGCACCACCAGTCGGCCCGTATGGGAGTCGGCCACCAGAAGTCGGCCGACCCCTCCCACGGGCCCCACGCGCCATTAATCATACACGACAAGTAGTGGCCACTGTGATCGCCCGCCAGACGGCGGGGCTGTCGCCACGACCTCATGACCGAGCCTGCGTCATTAGAGGCATGACTACAGTAATCTGCAGCCGGCAAAGACCCGCCCGCGGCGGACGCGGCCCGTCGGCCCCACACCAAGCCAGTCGGCGGGGCCCACCCGTTAGCGGGCCCCGGGAGTCGGCGGATAAGACGGCGGCCAGAGGGACTGACGGCTGGGCCCGCACCCAGCCGGATTACCATTGTACCCCTGGGGGGTAGGCCTATATAAACCCCCCACGGCATCCATGCAAAGGGTTGGAACCCATTAGCACTAGACCAGATCATATAGGAAGGAGAGAGCTAGCCTTGCCTTCTCCTACCTCCAGGAAACAGCTCAAGGAGCAACTGTGTAAACACTTTACCATAGTGATCATGCGGAGACCCCGAAGAGCAGCAATAGGGGTATTATCTTCCCGGAGAGCCCTGAAGCTAGGTAAGATTCGCCGGCGTGCATGTCTTCACCTTATCCCATTTCCAGGCACCGGCGACGTTCTACTCGCCCCCACCATGATAAGCCATCCTTGGGCATATGTCGCACCCAACCCCCGACATTTGGCGCCCACCGTGGGGCATGGTGCACTGTCGTCCGGAGATCTGCTCTGGACGGGAACCCTTTTCCTCCCTGGCGAGTGCAGCCAGCCAGGCACGCCAGACGGAGTTTGCACTGACGCGCTGCACGGCGTTGAGATCGCCTGCGCAGCCAGCTGCCTCGCCGAACTTGTCGGTGAGGTTCGCCTCTTCGACGAACCTGCATCCAACGCAGGCACGGGCGGCCCCAAGAGCCTCCTCGCGGGCCTCCTCGACCAACTCCACGTCGCTGGCTAGCCTGCCATGGACTTGGAGTCTGTAGGTTCCACCGACCCGATGCTGGTCGACTCCGACATCGCGTCGCTCGACGCGTTCCCCACCAACGTGGTGGTCTACGATGAACCTCTCCCTCACGCGAAGAGCGACGGAAGCACCGTCACCGAGGTGCTCGTCATCGGTCATGACGAGGCTCCCGGCGGAGGAGCGCATGACCCACTTGGCGCGGCACTACAAGACCTGATTGCGCCCATTCCGGAAGACGCTGACGCGAAGACATTGGAGGCGCGCCGGCTTCAGCTCGCCGAAGGCGCGAAGAAGCTGGCTAGCATGAGACGCTTGTCAGAAGCCTACCAGCGTGAGATAGATCACGCTGTTGGTGGCTCGCCGGCCCCAGCTGGGCCTAGCCGCCTTGGCACGGTCCAGCAGCGCGGCGTGGCCATCGCCAACCTGTTCGGGGCAAGTCACCCTGTGTATGCCACGCCTGCGGAGAACATTCGAGCCGCCCAGGCGGCGGCGGATGAGCTGGACAACTTCGAGGGCGAAGAGCGCCGCTGATGATGGAGCGAGTCCAGCGGCTCCTCGACGCGGCTACCGCGCAGAACGAGGCCGGCTGCCGCACGGAGGCCCCGCAGCGGCAAAACGACGACCTTCGCCGAGATCAAGGTGCGACGTCTCGGACGCTGACTGGCGGCGCCCGAGGAAGGAAAGGCAAGGATCCGACTGTCAGCCACAGTCGGACTCACATTACCATAGAGCGCGACCAAGGCGGCCACCCGAGAGCAGTAGAACGACGGGACGACTGTCCGCCTCCTCCTCCTCGCAAGGAAAGGCAAGTCTCCCCGCCGCCTGTTGACCATCCGACTCTCGGCGACCGCCTTGGCCGCCGAGAGGGAGTCAGGGAAAACGACGCCGCCACCGGATCGATCGACTTCACCGATCCCTAGCGCTGGAAGAAGAAGACGAGTTGGGTCCGCCTTGTTTCGGGCCCCGCATTCGAGACGAGCCTTTTCCCAAGGGGTTCACGCTCCCAAGAGACACGCCCAAGTACACCGGCTCCGTGAAGCTGGAGGACTGGCTGGTTGACTACTCCACGGGTGTCAACATAGCGAATGGCAACAAGCGTGTCGTCGTAAAATACGTTCCGCTCATGCTCCAGGGCACGGCCCGGACATGGCTGAACAGCCTGAAGCCCCACAGCATCAACAGCTGGGTCGACTTCATCGAAGCATTCATCCGCAACTTCACAAGCACGTACAAGCGTCCTCCCAAGCCTCGTCATCTTTCCTTGTGCATGCAAGGCCCCAACGAGTCGACCCGCGACTACCTCACGCGTTGGGCCGAGCTTCGGCACTCCTGCTAGGGCGTGCATGAGGTGCAGGCTATCGAATATTTCACCGCCGGGTGCAGAGAAGGCACCCTCCTCAAGCACAAGCTCCTCTGCGACGAGCCAGAAACCCTCGACAAGCTGCTGATCATAGTAGACAAGTATGCCACGGCCGACTCCTCCATGAAGGCGGAGATTCAAGTTAGCGCAATTGGCAAAGTGGCCCCACAGGCTCCAAGAACTCCGGCAGGAGACGCCAGTCGGCGGCAACAGCAGAACGACCACAAGCGCAAGGCCCCGCAGCCGGCTTCCAGCAGCCAGCAGGTCGCGACAGTTGAAGGCCAGCAGCCGGATGGGCAGCCTCCACCCAAGCGACAGAAAGGTGGCAAGCCCAATTGGTTGCCGGCTTCTCATACGAGCAGACTCTGGATGGTCCCTGCAAGTTCCATAGCGGCGCGAAGCAGTCGAATCACACCACCCGGAAGTGCCACTGGCTCACCAGGATCGCCAAAGGAGACAGCCTCCTACCTCGCCCGCCTGCTGGGCAGCAGCCTCCGCCTCCGCCCCAGCAGCTGGCTGTCAGGCCAATCGGCGTAGTACAAGACGAGTACCCCAAAGAGCACGGAGCCTATGTGATATTTACCAGCATGGCTGATGATCGACGCAGCAAGCGGCTGCAGCGACAAGAGGTGAATGCAGTAGCGTCAGAGACGCCGGAGTTCATGCACTGGTCCGAGAAGCCTATTAGCTGGAGCAGGGCTGATCACCTAGAGGTGATGCCGAGTTCGGGCTCTTATGCCTTGGTCTTGGATGCCACCTTTGCCATGGATAGACGAGCTGCTCGTTTCTCGTGAGTTCTGATAGACGGAGGCAGCATCATCAACATCCTGTACAAGGACACCATGGAGAAATTAGGAATCAAGCAAAGACAGCTTCAGAACAGCCGGACTGTGTTCCATGACATTGTTCCTGGGCTTTCCTACTCACCAATCAGCAAGATCCTGATGGACGTCCTCTTTGGAGACAAAGATCACTTCCGCCAAGAGTCAGTTTGGTTCGAGGTGGTGGACCTTGAGAGCCCATACCATGCACTACTTGGCCGACCCGCCCTGGCCAAGTTCATGGCGGTCCCCCACTACGCCTACCTCAAAATGAAGATGCCCAGTTCCAGGGGGATTCTGACCGTAGCCGGCGACTACCGGAAGTCGTCTGCCTGTGCGGCTGAGAGTAGTCGGCTGGCCGAGTCCCTGGTGATCGCGGCCGAGAAGTGGCTCCTTAACTGGGTTGTGGCGATGGCTGGCAAGCAGCTAGAGGTGTCGCCTAACCCAAAGGAGTCGGAGGCTGAGGGTTCGTTCAAGTGGGCCAAGGAGACAAAGAAGATACCCTTGGATCCGGAGCACCCAGAGAGGTACGCTGTCGTAGGCGCAAACCTCGACAACAAATAGGAAGGCGAGCTCATCGATTTCCTCCGTGAGAATCGGGACATCTTCGCATGGTCCCCCAAAGACATGCCAGGTGTACCGACGGAATTCGCCGAGCACAAGTTACATGTCCGATCCGATGCTAAGCCGGTCAGGCAGCCCTTGCGCCGCCTGTCAAAAGAAAAGAGAAGAGTCGTCGGAGAAGAGATAGCCCGACTCCTAGCAGCCGGCTTCATTATGGAAGTATTCTTTCCAGAATGGCTACCCAACCCGGTCCTAGTACTGAAGAAGAACAAGCAGTGGCGAATGTGTATTAACTACACAAGCCTCAACAAGGCCTGTCCCAAGGACCCGTTTGCTCTACCAAGAATTGATCAGGTGATAGACTCCACTGCCGGATGCGAGCTGTTGAGCTTTTTGGACGCATATTCAGGATATCACCAGATCAAGCTGAACCCGGCTGACAGACTGAAGACCGCCTTCATCACGCCGTTTGGAGCCTTCTGCTACCTCACCATGACATTCGGCTTGAGGAATGCCGGCGCCACCTTCCAGCGTTGCATGCAGAAGTGCCTCCTCAAGCAACTCGGCAGAAACGCCCACGTCTACGTGGACGATGTGGTGGTGAAGACGGAAAAGCGTGGAACACTGCTGGAAGACCTCAAGGAGACCTTTGAGAACCTGCGTCGATTCCAGATCAAGCTCAACCCTGAGAAGTGCGTCTTCGGAGTACCAGCCGGCCAACTCCTTGGCTTCCTGGTCTCTGAACGCGGCATAGAGTGCAACCCTGTAAAGATCAAGGCCATTGAGAGGATGGAGGTACCCAGCCGACTGCTGGACGTGCAAAAGTTCACCGTCTGCTTGGCATCCATCAGCCGATTCATCAGTCGGCTGGGCGAGAAAGCTCTCCCCTTATACTAGCTCATGAAGAAGACCACTTTTTTCGAGTGGAACCACAAGGCAGACGAAGCTTTTCTCCAGTTGAAGAAGATGTTGACTACTCCACCCGTTCTGGCGGCTCCGACTCCTAAGGAACCTATGCTCCTGTACATCGCTGCCACCAGTCGGGTAGTCAGCACAGTCATTGTAGTGGAACGCAAGGAGGAAGGCAAGGCACTACCTGTCCAGAGACCGGTATATTACCTGAGCGAAGTACTGTCGGCCTCCAAGCAGAACTACCCCCACTACCAGAAGATGTGCTATGGCGTGCACTTTGCCGCCAAGAAATTGAAGCCTTACTTCCAAGAGCATCCAATCACTGTGGTCTGCACGACCCCACTTGCCGAGATCATCGGAAGCCGAGATGCTTCTGGCCGAGTGGCCAAGTGGGCCATAGAGCTGGCTCCCTACACCATCCACTACCAGCCCCGCACCGCCATCAAGTCACAAGCACTGGCTGACTTTCTCGTCGACTGGGCCGAGACCCAGTACCTACCTCCAGCACCCGACACCACCCATTGGCGGATGCATTTCGACGGCTCCAAGATGCGCACCGGCTTGGGAGCCGGCGTTGTACTCACTTCTCCTAAAGGCGACAAGCTCAAATACGCACTGCAAATCCATTTCGCCGCCTCCAACAACGTCGCCGAGTACGAGGCACTCATTCATGGGCTCCGGCTTGCCAAAGAACTTGGTATTCGCCGGATCCTGTGTTATGGCGACTCGGACTTAGTAGTCCAGCAGTCGTCTGGCGACTGGGACGCCAAAGATGCAAACATGGCGAGTTGCCATTTCCTCGTGCAGCAACTCAGCGGGTATTTCGAGGGGTGCGAGTTCCTCCATGTGCCAAGAAACGACAACAACCAAGCAGACGCCTTGGCACGAATCGGTTCTACCCGCCAAGCAATACCATTCGGCGTCGCCCTTCAACGCCTCCTCAAGCCGTCTGTCAATCCTTCACCAGAATCAGACTCCATCTTCGTGCCGGCTCCTCCCGAAGAAGTCGGATCCGACTCCAGAGCCCCGGCAGACGGTACGGGGATTTTGGCAGATGGCTCCAAAGCCGCCACAGTCGAGGCCGGCCCAGGGACTGCAGAACCCGGCCCGGGGACTGCGGCGGCCGGCCAGAAGACTCCAGAACTCGGCCCAAGAGTCGCGCCAGTCGGCCCGGGGACTTCATTAATCCAGCAAGCGGTTGTTGACTCCAACCCGCCGCCTCCCAGCCCAGCCGCCCTCGTCCAAGTCGCAGTTCTGGCAGTCGAAGAAATAGCAGCACCCTCATGGGCTCAGCCCATCCTCAAATTTCTGGTGAGCAAAGAGCTGCCGACTGATGAGACCTTAGCTCGGCAAGTACAACGCCGAGCGGCAGCCTACACCATAGTCAACAGAGAGCTGGTCAGGCGCGGCGTCATTGGTGTCTACCAGCGCTGCGTAGAGCCAGAGCAAGGCTAAGCAATTCTCAAAGACATCCATCAAGGCGAGTGCGGCCACCATGCGGCTTCAAGAGCACTCGTCGCCAAAGCTTTCCGACATGGTTTCTTTTGGCCAACGGCCTTAGAAGAGGCCAAGGAATTGGTCCAAAAATGCAAAGGGTGCCAGAAGTTTCGCTCCAAGCTGCATCAGCCGGCTTCTACACTCAAGACCATCCCCATTGCCTGGCCTTTCGCAGTTTGGGGTCTAGACATGGTGGGACCATTCAAGACGGCACGAGGCGGCTTAACTCACTTACTTGTCGCAGTGGACAAGTTCACCAAGTGGATAGAAGCGAAGCCAATCAAGAAACTGAACGGTCCGACTGCCGTGACTTTCATCTCCGACATCACAATTCGGTACGGCATACCACACAACATCATCAACGACAACAACATGAATTTTGCCAAAGGCGCCTTGGCCCATTTCTGTGTGACACAGGGCATCCGACTGGACCTAGCATCCGTCGCCCATCCACAGTCAAACGACCAGGTGGAGCGAGCAAACGGCCTCATCCTGTCCGGCATCAAGCCCCGACTGATCGAGCCTTTGGAGCGCTCGGCTGGCTGCTAGCTCGATGAGTTGCCAGCCGTCCTCTAGAGTCTGTGCACGACTCCAAACAAGTCAATCGGCTTCACGCCTTTCTTCCTCGTCTACGGTGCTGAAGCCGTCATCCCAACAGACATAGAGTTCGATTCCCCGCGAGTCACCATGTACACCGAGGAAGAAGCAGAAGAAGCACGTCAAGATGATGTCAACCTGCTGGAAGAGGGACGGCTGTTGGCACTCAGCCGGTCCAGCATCTACCAGCAGAGCCTACGCAGATACTACAACAGGAAGGTCAGGCCGAGATCTTTCCAGGAGGGCGACCTCGTGCTCCGATTAATCCAGCGAACAGCTGCCCAGCACAAGCTGTCGGCACCTTGGGAAGGCCCCTTCATCATCAGCAAAGTGATGGGCAACGACTCCTACTACCTGATCGACGCCCCTGAGCACGCAAGAGGGACGACTCCGGCAAAGAGACAGAGCGGCCATGGAATGCAAATCTCCTCCGAAAATTTTACATTTAAACGTAGTATGTATCATGCTACCTTTTGTATTAAAAGTACCAAGACTTCGGGCCCCCCGAGAAGAGCTCGGGGACTGCCCTCTTTTATCTATATGATAAGAAATATGCCTTCAAGTATATTACTCTTTGTTATGCTGTTTGGCACCGGGTTCGACTAGTCGGCTCGGGGACTTGCCGACCTGCGCTATGAAATGCTTCCTGCAGCCGGACAAGTAGTGTGGGGCGTCTAAACCGTCTCCTGCCAGAAGCCGCAGCTCGTAGAGCGACTGTCTAGTGGGCAGGAGTGAGGAAGAATGGGCGTCCACATGAAAAATGGCTAAGGACTCAAAGCACAAACATAGCTTAAGGCTGGCTTCCAGCCTTTTTTCGCAAACCGACTCTTGAATAGTCGGCTTGCCGCCTTCTATCCGACTTGTTAAAACAACCCTAAAAATGGCTAAGTACTTGCCTTCCCAAAGTGACCAAGAATTTGATCCAGCAGCAGTCTGAGGAGCGGCTGTCTGACTGACAAAGATGGCAACTAAGGGAAGACGACAAAGGAAAAAAGCCAAAAGAACAATGAGCAAGAAGGATAGAAGTCGGATGAATATTTACATAACAAAAGCCCTTGGCCGAATTTTCGAGCAGAATTTCAAAATACACCCCGTGGGTGGAATTGTGCAAATTAACAAGTTCTTCAAAAACTATTAGAATAGATAAAACAAAGACAAGGTGGCAGTCTAGGGGGCGGCAGACGGGTTTGGAGGATCGGAGGAGACGGCGGTGTTGGACGTTGGGGCGGCCGGCTAGGCGGTCTCGGCTTGATCACCTCCGGCAGTAGTCGCCTCGGGCGGGCACGACTCGTTGCTGGAGGCGCGGTCGAGCTGAGGCTGGCCGTCTGCTCCGTCTTCCGGTGCCTCCATCTCGCTCCCTTCCTCCGCCTCATCTTCCTCCTCGACGCTGGAGTCAATCACCTCTGCCGAGTCCTCGCCGTAGTCGGGGTTCAGCCCAAACCACTCCGGCGGCACCTCCTCGCCGTCTTCAGCCCGCTCGGGGACAAAGATGCTGGTGTCGGTGTACTCGGCGATCGCCGCCGCACGCTTGACAAGGGCATCTTCCGCGGCTGCCAGCTCCAGCTGGGCCTCTGACCGGAGTGTGGCCAGCCGGTCTATATCCAGCCCCGGGTACCACGCCTTGACAAATTCCAAGGCTCGGCGCGCTCCGACCCGGGCCGAGGAACCCTTCCAGGCCTCAAGACGGCCAACCGCGACCTCCAGCCAGTCGGCAGTCCGACTGGGTGTGTGTGGAGCCTGCACGTCTAGCCACAAGGCGGCGATCGCGCCGACATGTTGAAGCCGGCGCATCATTTGGTGGGCCAGCCGCAGGCGAGCCCCAGTGCTCAGAATATGCTAGTCAAGAGTCCGAGGGGCATCAGCGGCGATCTCCGTGCCACCCTTCCTCCGCTCCTCGCGGTCGACCTCAATAGATTGAATGGCGGCCTGCGAGTGGCCGGGGAAGAAGTCTGCCAAGACGGAAAGAATGAAGAACAAGTCAAAAAAAACCAGGAGTCGGCTCGACCTATAGTCAGCGGCTCGAAGAAGGAAAGCAAAGAAGCTCACCGTTGACAAGGTCCTCGATCTCGTGGAAGCCGGAAACCAGCATTGCCTCCTTGTCTGTCCAGGAGGAGCGCTCGCTCGCGAACTCGGCCAGGAGGGTGGCTTCCGCCTCTTCCGCCTTCTTCCGCGTCTTCGTAAGCAGCTCCTTCTGCTCCGCCAATTATGCGGCCAGCAGATCGCGCTCGGCGGCGAGCTTGCTGCACTCGTCCCCCTTGGCGCGCAATGCGGAGTTGGCTTCGCTCAGCTGCTGTTGAAGAGCGGCATTGGACTCTGAAGAGAAAGAAGAAAGAAGGCGTTAAGTCATCAACGAAGAAGGTCGCCGGGGAGACCCGGCCCGACTGCTCAGCAGTCGGCCCGAATCTCGGGGACTACAGCCCGCGGGTGCACCAGCGCGCCCCCACAAAGAAGAAAAAGGACTCACTCTGGCTCTCCGACAAGTCGGCAGTCCGCTTGCCCAGCTCTTCAACGTTGCGGTTGAAGGCGGTGACACGGAGGTTGTGATAGTCCTGCAACAAGTATTTCAGAACAAAGGTTAGTACCCGGAACTTACCAATTGGAGTTCCGGGCCGCCTGCTCTGCAGCCGGCCCATAACTCGGGGACTACACCCAGTGGGTGCGCTGGCGCGCCCCCACAGAGAGAAACAAGAAAACAGGGACAAAGAAGAAAGCATACCTGGATGGCTGCCCGCGACGCCAGGTGTGCCTTGGTGCAGTTCTGGATGGCGTCGCTCTCGGCTCGCAGCTTCGTCTGGACATCCAGAAGCGCCTGGTTCAGCGGGCCCGTGCCGCCTCCTCGCACCCACCTAATGAGCGCGGCACTCGTCGCCTTGGCGTCTAGAATCATCGAGCTGGCGGTGCCGGTCTCCAAGGGGCATGGCGCCGAAGTCGCCTTCCCAAGACGACGGCGCGTTGGCGAGCTGACTTGAAGGAGCAGCCTCGCCACGGCCTCATCTTCAGTCAGTGGCAAGGGCGGATCCGCCAGCTGTTTGCCTGGCGCGCTTCTATACGGCGGCAGGGGCGGCTGTGGCGGCGCGACCACGTCTGGCACGGGGGCATCGCCGCCGCCTCTCTCCACAATCGGGAACTCGCCGCCGGCTTCCCCCGACTGCCCCGTGAACTCCGGGGGCGGCGGCGCGGAGTTCAAAGGGGTGACTAACACCGCCGACCGCCGGGGCGCGACTTCCTTAGCCGGCTGCTTTGCCGCAAGGGCGGCCTCGACCGCCTCCAGCTTCTTCAAGGCGGAGGCCTCCGCCTTCTCGGCCTCCACTTTGTCCCGGCAAGCAGCCTCGTCCTCCTCGCGCTTCTCCCGCGCGTTCCGCTACGTCGCCTCCCGAAGGTCGACGGCGGGGTCAATCCACCGAGTGGTGGTAGACGTCTCCACCGACCCCATGACGGAGGTGGCGGCAACCCTCCCAAGAGTGAGGGGAGCCCTGAGGCGAGAAAAGCATATGAAAAACTCAGACAAGATTAACAAAGAGAAAATAAACATAAGGGATGGAGGCGCTTACGCAGAGACCAGCGGCGGCTTCTTCACCTCCTTGCGGAAGCGGTTGGCTTTCGCGACCGCCTCTTCCCGCTTGGTCGCGGCGGCCGCTCCCTTGAACTTCTTCGACCGGCCACCAAGCGTACTCGGCCCGGCCCGGCGCTTCTTCGCACCGCCTTGAGTGTCCAAGCCGGCGGAGGAACTCGCGCTTGGCTGGCCGGCTTTTGGCTGGCGACGCGGGGCGACTTCTTCCTCGGCCTCGTAGTCAGGCCAGTCGGTGAAAGTGGCCGAAGGCCTGGAGCTGCTTGCCTCTCCTCCTCCTCCCTCGGCGTCGGCTTCCATGGCTGCTGCCCCCAAGTCGAGATTGTCGACGTCGCTCTCCGCCCGATCGGGGACAAACTGAGACGAGCCGGCCCCGCGGTGCCGGCAGAGGGAGGGACGAGAGGATTCTGATTCAAAACAAAAACGTTCAGACTTGACAAGTCGAACTCGGAAGCAAAAGAAATAGAAGAAGAAGGAAGACGACTTACAAGAGGCGGGGGGTTGGCGCGTGAATACGGCTCCTTGCCGAAAAGCCAGTCCACCGAGAGACCGCAGTTCGCGATGTAGTTCACCGTGTTCGCCACCTCCGCGTGAGGCATGTCCTTGGAGCACATCCAACTCGGGTCCCGATGACCGCTCATCTGGCAGATCAGGTGAGGTCGGCCTTGGAGTGGGAGGACTCGGCGCGCCACGAAGGCGGCCAGCAAGTCGGCCCCGGTCAGGCCTTCCGACTGTGTCAGCACTCGGAGTCGCGCGACGGCGGCGGCACCAGCGGGAGACAGCGTCCTGGCTCGGTGTGACCAGCTGGGGAGCCTTCCGACCGGCGCTCCGGCTTCGTAAGCTGGCAGGTTGACCCAGTCACCTTCTGGGGCGACGTTCTTCACATAAAAATATGACCGTTGCCACATCTTCACCAACTTAATCAGGGTGATGGTGGGAAACGGATTGTCGGCCACTGATCTCTGCATCGCGATGAATGCACCGCACTGGGCCGGCACGCCGGCAACGTGTGTGCCAAGCTTGGATTGGAAGAACTCCCCCAGAGCTCGATGGTGGGGAGTACGCCGAGGAAGCCTTCGCACAGGGTGGCGAAGGCAGCCAGCAGCACCACCGTGTTCGGAGTAAGGTGCTGCGGCTAGAGCCCGTGGAACTCCAAGAAGGAGCGGAAGAAGCCGCTCGCCGGCAGTCCCAGGCCGCGCAAGAGGTGCGAGTGGAATATGACCCGCTCGCCCTCCTCCGGCACCGGCGATATCTCTCCCTCCGACGCGAGGCGGACCCGCACTAAGTCCCTGCCAGGCAGCCGCTGTGTCTGGCGGAGGATCTCGATGTCATCGTCGTCAACTTCGGAGCAGTCCCACACTCCAGAGCGAACAGCAGGAGGCACGACGGCGGAGGAGGAGCTCATCGCTGCGGGCACGGCGTGGTTCGGAGCAGCAGCGGCAAGAAGAAGAAGAAGCAAGAAGGAGCAAAAGGAAGTGGGGAGAATGGGCGCGCGCGCTTCGCCGCTCCCCTCCCCCTGCCTACTTGTAGGCTCGTGGGCTAAGAAGTCGAGGGGGCGGACGTGGGATTAACTGCGCCCGGGACCCCACAACCCCCAGGATTTACCACACGAAGTTACCACGCGCAATAACCGTGCGGGAACCCCAACCGTCCGCGCGGCCGCAACGGATCCGTTCGCATGCCGAGGCGCGGTAGTGGCGGGCCCCGCCTGTAGGCCTGTCCTGTCGCGTGCGTGGGCGATCAGACTAGCTCTGCCACGTGGCGCCCCGCGATAGGTCAACCGCGGGTGGTGGCCCGGAAGCTTATCAGGCACGCCACCTGAACTCCGCCGCCGCGTTCAAACTTTTTTAAGGGGCAAGTCGGCCTTGAGCAAGTCCGACTCCGACTAATCGGCTTGACAGAAGACGGCTAGCGAAGCCCAGATCCGACCGCCGGAAACAGGAAACTGTTGAGGCTCCACGACATGTCGCCCTCAGAGCCTCACCAGCTTCAGGGACTACTGTCGGAGTAATGGGCCATTGGTAGGCCAACCCAGGCCCAGAACCTTTCAAGACATTGCGACAGACTGCGCCCCTCGAGGCCCCAAGACGAAGAGCCGCCTTCTGAGAGTCGGCGGCGAGGCGGCCGGTTGCTCACTCACGGCTGAGTCCCAGGGACGACTACAGGATAAGCCGACTCCTGACCGGCGACTTCCAGAGAAGCCAGCCTTGGGGGGTCGGCCCGCGACGCCAACAACCCCCATGCCCTCATAAAGAGGGACGAGACGGGGTGTGGCCACAGTGAGGACCACTCCCACCCCTTTTTCCAAGGGTAGGCATGGCTACAGTATGCCGTACCCGCAAAGATTTCCGCACGGCGCGACACTGTTGCCATGCCGGCCCTAACATCAGCCCCAGGGGCCGGAGCCCTGTGCCCACGACGGCCTGCTGGTACGACCCAGGGACGATGGGTCCCACCAGTCGGCGGGCGTACAAAAGACGGCAAAAGCACCACCAGTCGGCCCGGATGGGAGTTGGCCACCAGAACTCGGCCGACCCCTCCCACGGGCCCCACACGCCATTAATCAGACATGACAAGTAGTGGCCACAGTGATCGCCCGCCAAACGGTGGGGCTGTCGCCACGACCTCATGACCGAGCATGCGTCATTAGAGGCACGGCTACAGTAATCTGCAGCCGGCAAAGACCCGCCCGCGGCGGACGCGGCCCGTCGGCCCCACACCAAGCCAGTCGGCGGGGCCCACCCGTCGGCGGGCCCCAGTAGTCGGCGGATAAGACGGCGAGCAGAGGGACTGACGGCTGGGCCCGTGCCCAGCCGGATTACCATTGTACCCCTAGGGGGCAGGCCTATAAACCCCCCCAAGGCATCCATGCAAAGGGTTGGAACCCATTAGCACTAGACCAGATCATATAGGAAGGAGAGAGCTAGCCTTGCCTTCTCCTACCTCCAGGAAATAGCTCAAGGAGCAACTGTGTAAACACTTTACCATAGTGATCATGTGGAGACCCCGTAGAGCAGCAGTAGGGGTATTATCTCCCCGGAGAGCCCTGAAGCTGGGTATGATTTGCCGGCGTGCATGTCTTCGCCTTATCCCGTTTCCAGGCATCGGCGACGTTCTACTCGCCCCCACCATGATAAGCCATCCTTTGGCATATGTCGCACCCAACCCCCGACAATGGTGAAGAATAAAAGCGACAGACTGCATAATAAAGGTTGCCATCACAAGGGGCAATACAACGTGATGTTCTTTTACACTAAGGGGTTGAGCATACAAACAAATAAGCGCATGGTGACCTTTGCTTCCCTCTACGAAGGGACTATCATTTACTTTTATGTATTTACTTTTATGCAAAGAGTCAAAGTTTACTCTCTATTCATTTTTATTTTTCTCCTTTGGCAAGCATCATGTGGTGAGGAAATATCTAGGCACATATGTCCAGCTGAATATGGGTTGCATGAGTTATTATTGTTGACATCACCCTTGAGGTGAATTCGTTGGGAGGCGAAACTATAAGCCCCTATCTTTCTGTGTCCGGTTGAAACGTTTTGCTCATGTGTATGCGATGAGTGTTAGCAGTCATAGAAGACTAAATGATGGTTGAGTATGTGGACTTGCCTAATGGCTCCGATATGTGACCCTTCCTGAAAAGATGATGAATTGTAGTTGCAAAGTTGACTAATTGCAGTGTTTGACATGGAATATGGGAGTGCCACCCTGGAGGACATTGCAGAATATGACACGGTGATTAGTCAAAATTTTGGCAGTGAGGAAGAAGGTTACAATTACTATAATGTATATGCTCGGTCAAAGGGTTTTGGTGTTAGAAAGGAAGAACTGACTAGGAAGTCGGACATGAACATAGCTTTTCTGCGCCTCCACGTCTGCTCTAAAGAAGGATATCGGGCGAGGAAGCACTTTGAAGAAAGTAAACGGGTGTGAACTCCTAGGCCGCTGTCACATTGTGGATGTGGCGCTCGGATGCATATTGAGCTTCGTATGGATAATGGTGAATGGTTTGTAAAAGATTTTGTGGACGAACACAACCATCCACTCGCTAAGCCTGAGCAGACAACTTACATAAGGTCACATCATGGGCTGAGTGACGTGCAAAAGGCTGATGTCATTGAGTATGGAATTGGTGGCCTTTGAATACATCAAATAATGGAACTAATGGAGAAGGATAGTGGTGGTTTCAGCAAGGTAGGCTTTATTCCTCGGGACTTGTATAATTTTGTTGCCAAGTACAAGAAGGAAATGATAGAAGGCCGTGATGCTGAATTTGTGCTCCATTATATGGCAGCCCGAAAAGACATGGATGTCTATTTTTTTACAAGTACACCACAGATAGTGAAGGGCATCTGCTAAACATCTTTTGGGCAGACGCACGGTCTCGGATTGACTACAATGCCTTTGGTGGCATCGTGATATTTGATAGAACTTATCATGTGAACAAATACAACCTGCCATTTGTCCCCTTCATAGGAGTGAATCACCATCGCGGCACGGCCGTGTTTGGCTTCGGTATTATTTCAGCTGAGACTGAGGCATCTTTTGTGTGGTTTCTTGAAGCATTTTTGGAGTCAATGCAGCAGAAACATCCTAGATCAGTAATCACCGATGGTGACCATGCAATTGCGAAGGCAATAGCGGTGGTGTTTCCCAATACAGATTGCCGGTTGTGCAGCTAGCACATCGAGCAAAACATGATATGACACCTACGGAAGCAAAAGCTCAAGGATTTTAGGAAATTTGTTTATGAAATCTAGGATGTCGATGAGTTTGAGAGACGTTGGGTTGAGTTTATGGTGGATTATGATATCTTTTAAAAAGATGCTTGGATTATGAGGATGTACGAGCTAAGGAAGAAGTGGTCTAGGGCCTATACGAAAGGTAGATATTTCCTTGGCATGCAGAGCAATCAGCGTAGCGAAAGCCTAAACTCTAGGCTTCATAAGAATTTGGATAGGAGAATGTCACTTGTTGATTTGCTAGAGCACTCAGATCACCGTTTATCGCATATCCGCAAGAATGAGGCCGAGTTGGATGCTACAGCTTCATTGACAGTACCTTTTACTGAATTATCAGTTGATTCACTTGAGTGAAGTGCTGCTCTCATTTATACCCCAGTGATGTTCAAGAAATTTCCTAGGGCTGGAATTCCGGCCGCCAGATATTTCGACTCGAAACGCGGAGGCTCGACTGGTTCGGGTTGCCTAATGTGTGTACCACGCACGCCACCAGAAGGACACGAGCCCGGTTTTTTTTATTTTTATTTTTTAGGATCAACACGAGCCAAGGTCTGGCTGGTACGCCGTTGGGTCCTACCATTCGAGAATACGAAAGGAACCTTTTAAGTTGCCGAACAAATCTATGTGTATTACAATGCCCGTATTTCCCTTGCAAATACTAATCTCAACGTGGTAATTGATTTATGATGAGTTGTTGAATTAGAGTGAGTTTGTGATATAGTGATCTCAACGTGGATTTCACATTTCATGGTATCCCTGCTAAGTTTTTCAATGCAAATTCAAATTTAAAAGATGAACAATATGGAGGTGAGAAAACTTTGTATGTATCAAGCATATGACCACACACACAGACACCCACACACGAACACAACAACAATCCAATAAGTATAGTGCATCTATTTTTCCAAACCATGCATGTATGACACGAATTCAAAAATACTCCTTATGTTCCTAAATATTAGTCTTTTAGAGATTTCAACAAGAGATTACATACGGAGCAAAATGAGTGAATCTACATCCGTATGTGCCAGTCCACTTGAAATCTCTAAAAAGACTAATATTTAGGAATGAAGGGAGTAAAATGTAAGACATGCATGGTCCTCAATTCAATATTTAAAACGAACATGAAACTGAAACATGAATATTAAGTCTAGTACTACAGTACATGCAAATGTTGTGTTTAATTAGGCGGAGCTATGATTGTCGGGGGTCACCCCCTCAACCTTAGATAAAATTGCGAAGCTCTATTTAGGGTTGTTTAGATTATATTTGTCCCCACCCTCCCAACCACCGATTGGTTGTGCACCCCACCCCTCCTCCCCGGAAGAATATCATATGCCCCCGTACCTTCGATGCTATATGCCGATACGAGTTGCTTGGAGCTTGTAGATCTGAGATATACCAGCTCACATGATGTCTTAATATTTTTACAGGAAACCTTGATGAGTTTGAGAATTATACACAATTTGTACAAAAACTACTCAGATGCCCTTGGATCCCATATCCAACGACCTCGAAGCTCGTATCACCATAGCATCTAAATGAAGGAGGACATCATATTCTCATGTATGTAAGAATATCATGTGCTACCACACCTTAGATGCTTTGGTGATACAAGCTCTTCGGAGCCGTTGGATTTGTGACCCAACGACTCCTCGGTGGTTCGAATGTTTTTTTTGCAGAAAAGCCCCCAAAGAGTTCGGCCACTGCTTACAAACACAAAGACAGCTCAGATGCCATTGGATCTCACATCAAACGACCTCGAAGCTCGTATCACCGTAGCATCCAAGCTGCGAGAGCACCTTATGTTTGCTCGCACGGGAGAATATGAGGTGCTCCCGCACCGTAGATTCTATGGTGATACGAGTTCACAAAGATCTAACGGCCCACAGTAGGAGGTTTTAATGTTTTTGCAATATACAGCTGAGAGAGTTTGGGAATTGCGCAGAAAGTACAAGTACTACGCATGTGCCATCTGATCACTGATCATACGACCTAGATGCTTATATCACCGTAGCGGGTAATTAAGCTACGGGGAGCACCTAATATGAGGAACGGGGAGCCGTTGGATCCAAGATGCAGCGGCACACATGCGGCCTGAATGTTTTATTTGCAAAAAAACCTTTGGAGAGTTTGGAAATTGCGCATAATTACAAAGACTACTCCCAAGCCATTGGATCTCGCTTCCAACAGTGTAAAAACTCATATCACCATAGCATCTAACCTGCGGGGTGGATGTGATATTCTATGCCGCTGTCATTTTTGTTCATAAACTAGCAAAATACGTGTAACTTGTGCCGTTACTTGTCTAACCACGCAAAGTGTTTGTTCAAAAAACCATCCTAAATTGAAATATCGGAACAACACACGGGGGTCCCACTTGTCATTAATCAAATTTGGAACTAAAACTAACCAATGTGAAAGACGAGATTCGAACTGGCAACCTGGACTAAAAGCGTAAGTCGATAGTCTGAAACAACAACGGTTGTTGGCTTTGTCCCATAACTTGATTTTATACAGTATTACATTGAGTAGAGTAGAGGGAGTGCCTCGTCTACACGTGCATGACCGTTGACTCACTTACTGGTGGGTCCCTGGTCTGCGATCTCTCTCTTCTCTCCATCGTCTAACCTTTGCATGGGCACACACGAAGAGCGGCGCTAGCTTGCCGTGGTGTTTTTACAACTAAAAAAAGCTTGGAAAATAGAAGAATCGCCTAGAACAAGAGACAATATGGCTACTCGAGACGGAGCTAACCACACCTATCCTCCGTGCCATGTGAGCATGATGAAGCTGTGTGGCTAGTGGGGTGTTTTCAACTGACTGGCTGGGTCCCGAGGTCGAACCATAGGTACACGTCTGATACAGTAAATTTTTACATGCACATTTTTCCTCCATGCCGAGACATGTCACACCCTACCACGCGGTTTTGGGGTCCTCCCGGGTGGTGCACGCATATATTCTTCCTAACGTGGGACGCCCTACCGCGCGTTTTCGCTGAAGCAAGTAAATAAATGAGTCGTCAAATCACAAAAGACCACTTTTCCCGCCGAGTACATCAGTGAAGCACGGTGGCTAGCTAGTTGGGCTAGGTCGACCGATTAGCTAGGCCGCCGCCACATTTGTTTTTTCACCCCTTTTTTTATCTACTTGTCGGCAGGTAAATTTAAACATCCACCGCGGCGTTGCTCTGGTGTTTGAGTGCGGCAGGATTTTTAATTTTTTGATTGACGGGAGCAGGCGCGGCAGGATTTTTAATTTTTTATTGACGGGAGCAGGCGCGGCAGCAATTAGTCATGATGACTCCGCCTATAAAACCCACTGCTCCCTGATGTGAGAAGTCGTCGACTGGTGTTTTACCATGGTGAAAACCAAAAGATTCCCTGCTCCTCGGCTGGCTCCCTCCGCCTTCCCGTGGATTGCATTGCCTTTCAACCGTTTCGCCCCTGCATCACCAACGTCATGCACCTCGAGAAGCAGAGGGACTTCGGTGCTGTTTAGGCGCCCTCTGCATGGGCATGTCCATGTCCCGGCGCAACATGACCGTTGAATCAAACTCAGACGGTGCAGATCAGTCACTGTAGCACAAAGCGTGTGGGTGTGTTTGGTTGCATTCTCATCTCAATATAGTGTGTAAGTCACCTTACGAAAACCAAGTAATCCCAAAACACTTAGGCACGACACATTAACTCCCTCCCCATTTTTTGTTTTGTGACATATCAACCAATAAGAGACATGGGCCATGCATGCTTTCAATGACTTGAGACTAATAAACATGACATGCAGTGGTTAGTTCATTGGGTTTTCTCGTTTTCCTCTCCGCCTTGGTCGCGGTGCACAACATAAGATGACTTACACACCTAGACGGAGTAGTTGTTTCCTCTTCATGTATTTGTGTTAACCTACTAGTGTGGACTCATGCACCCTTCATGCACTCTGCCAAACACCCAAAAGTGGGTCGAGAAGGGAACTTTTGCTCCCATCCCGTGCACCCTTCATACACCCTGCCTAACACTATTCATGCTTCATATGGTTCATGTTTCGTGGAGTACTGTAGCACCGTACTCTTCGTGCGCTGTAGACCTAGTTCTGTTAACATTGATCTCACCGTTCATTCTCGACCGGATAGTCGAGAAAGCGGTACTATGTTACTACATTACTATTCATATAGTTGACATGCGCACAACATCATTTGTTGTCGTCATATCTTACTACACTAGCAACAAGATTATGTAGTACTGACGTATGAACCACTGTACATGCCTAGTAGTAGGAGCACCGTGTATGTTCAAGTGGCTGCCGTGTTTCGCACTCCTCCGTCGTAAGAGTGGAAATGCTTGCTGTAATCATTTTTTTCTTCAGAAAAACAATGGACACGCTCTACCGTGCAGATCCTCCTCCAGCCATGCACTAAATTACTCACTTTCGCCGACGTGTGGGACAGCCAGCATCGGGGTCCACCAGCCATGCACTAAATTACTCCGTAGTAGAGTGACGGTAGACTACCCCGATCGAAGCGCAGCAGTAATGCCCAATGAGCCGTCAAATCACAAAACCCCCTCCTTTCCAGCAGTAAGTTGGACGGACGAAGCAACCAGCATTTCACTCTTCTCTCTCAGCTTCCTCTCTACCCAACCCTCGCTTCTCCCTTATCTTGTTCCTCATTTCTTCAAGAAAACCCTGACCTGCTTCTGCCATTGTTCTTCTTTCCCAAAGAAGGAAAGGTGAGCGCATCAATGGTATTGATTCTGGCCAAGGCCCGGTCTTGCAACCCCGAGACTGATCCTATAACTCCCTCTCTTTTCTTCTTTTGGGTTTGTGATTATGGTTTCTTTTCTTTTATTTCTATAATTCCCCTCATGTCCCCGGTCCATAATGACTACCGATGAACAACAGAGGGATGCTTTAGTAACTAGACAATGTTGTGTTAAAAAAGTAACTAGACAACGTTACCTACCGTGCCAAGCACGGTTCAATTCCCTCGGTCGCCGCTCGCCAAGATCACCCGTCAAGCGCATTGCCTAGTACTACTACTACTACACCAGGATGAGCACAGAATTGAGCCTGTTTTTTCACGTTTGTTCGTGCCTAGTACTTGAGTTAATATATCAGGCAATGCACTGGTACGGAGGGATTATCCTTTTGCTCTGCATATATAACTTGTCTGGAGTCTAACTAAGCAAAATGTTTGACCAAATCCTTTCTTAAGAAATACAATAGGACATATGTATGGCTTGAAAATTTATTGCATGATGCAGGTTATGATATTGTTTTGAATCCTGGATCTTTAATTTCAGAAAATCCAAAAGTGACCATAAATTCTTGAAACTGAGCATGGTCACGTGATATGGCACAAATATTACTTCGTAATTTTTTTCTTCAATTTGAGACAAGCTGCTTATGACAAGTTGCACAAATGAAGAGCCAATGTATTTTGGAACAAAGACCTGTCACGTTAAGGCGAACGCTTTCACTATTGAGACCGTAGGCATTTACGTGCCGCCATGAGTCCCGCTTCTCATCGGCAGGTGCCGTCCGAGCAAGCGTGTGAGTCGACGGGAGGCGTGCGAGTAGACCGCTGTGCAGGCTCACCGGGAGGCGAGCCCTTTGACCAGGCTCCACCGCCCACCTTCGTCCCAACTGCTACCACTTTTAATGTCGCTGGCACTGCAGTTTAAAATCAACCCCGCACTACCCGGTATCGCTACAATCTTCTCTCTGCCTCTCCGATTCTCCTGTCGTCTACCTCCAACCAGCCTGACCTAAACATACGCCATGCCGCATCATGATGGTATGCCCTTAGTCTTCTAGTTTCCTGAGGAAGACACCCAACCGGAGTCTCAAGAACATAAGGCACTTTGGGACGAGCTTGAACTGGCCTTGCGGGAAGATGTCGCGCCTGTCCCCGCTCCCGTTCCGGCTCCTGTCGCCCCGACTGCGCCAGCGCCCATCCCCGTGGCATTGATGGGCTAGGAGCTGCACATTGTCGCGGAGCTTGATGCCACGTGGTTCCACGAGGTCCCCGCCGACTTTCACGCGACCGTGCACCTGCCAGTGCATGCGCCTGCGCGTGCACTGATGCGCATGCCCGTGCCAGCGCATGCGCCTGCACGTGCACTGACATGCGTGCCCGTGCACACGAATGTCTCCGCCGCGCCGTTGACAGCGCTTGTCCCTGCGCGGGTGCCAGTGCCCCCCCTCAGCGGCATGGATGGCCACCGTCGACCGCTTCCTTGCACCAACGCCAGTCGCCTCCTCCCTCCAGTTGACTCGCTCCTGGAGACCGAAGTCCAGAACATTATGGCCTTCCTTGAAGCTAGGGCCAAAGTCTAGGAGTACGCCAACAATGGCGCAAGACGCCGCCGTCGCCGTCGGTCAGTGGCCTGACGACACACAAAGCACGACAGAGGAGCCGCTTCCCACCGCAAGATGAACCCGCCGCTGCCGCGTAATCTAAATTTGTCATGAAAATCATTTGGATTGCCATGCTTAAAATCCAAACATTTATCATTTCCATTTATTTTAGATCGATCGTCGTATAATTTAAAGTTGGAGTCAGACTGAGCGAAATCTATGGTTTGATCGATTGAATGTTCTGCTAGAGCCGTATCAAATTAAATATAAAACGTCATCAAGCCACATGTATTCCTAATCATCCACCGACCTAGACTGCTTCAATGTCGAGCGCTCAACACGTTTAGTGTGCAGTTAATTTCATGCCAAAAACAGTGCTAATCATATAATAACACGCAAATAATATCCAACTTAATATCCACATGCACTTAATATACTTCCAAATTAACATGCATTGCACGTACACAATGACTAGTGCTGCTAGCACGTGAAACTGGTGCCGTAACTTATGAATGCGTCCAGATATGGTCAACGCCAACATCGCCCGCGAGTTCTTCGTATTTGCCCATGCGTCTAAACGCAGAATGGGAGGAGAGAGAGAGCACACATGGAACCCACCGGTAAGTGAAGGCGAATAGTACTAAAAATAATATTACATGTTATCAATTAAATAGGCTGTGGTAATATAAAAACATTATGTGAACAAAGGGAGGTACAACCAACATTGATGTTCTGCGTATGTTGCCTATTGACGTGCGGCTTGAAGGCCCTGGTCGCATGTTCAATCCTCGTCCTTTATTTTTTTCATTTGTTTATGGGTCCAAATTTGTTTCATGACATGTGGGCCCCTCGGTGTGTAGTTTGTAGCACTTTAATTTGTGGGTCCAAATTTGTTCCATTCCAAGTGGACTATCGGTGTGCAGTTTTGTAGCTTATTTATAATAATTAAAGAGAACAACAGAGTTTTTTGAAATAATACCATGGTGCAATGTTGAAGGCGAGAAAGGACGTGCGAGAGAGCGATGACCGAGCCAGAGTGAAATCAACTAGGGGAGTTGCGGGGGTTGCAACGGTGTTTCGAGTAATTGTGGGCCGAATGCTATGAAAATATAATCTAAACCGACCGGAATAAATGCCTACACAAATTAATCCAAGGTTGGAGTGCCCCTCGCAATGTAAATAGCTCCGGCTTTGCGAGGGATGGAGAGGTAGCTTCAATGTGTGGAAGATACGGCGTGAGAAAGTGAGGTCAATCGAGAGACATATAGATAGAGAGACAAAGTGAGTGTGGTCCGACATTCATGGAACAAATATATATGCTCTGGAGAGATATTGTCCAATTGAGCTTTTGTCAAGGGTGGGGGCTGTAAGATAGAGCTTGAGAGATGATCCAGTCACAGACGTGTAGATATATTTTGTGCGTGGGAGGAAGCAAGGTCGATCGATCACATAGGGTCGTCGTGTGATCGAAAGAGTGAGACGGGTTGGAGAGAGTGACCTAGATAGACAATGTGCGTGAGAGAGTATACAATGTGAATAAGTTGAATTGGGCTCAAACATGGTGATATATCGTTTTTGTCCGAGAAAGAGTGAGGTCAATCGAGACATACAAATAGAGAGAGAGAGGGAGAGAGAGAGAGAGCATGGCCCGCCATGAGGTTGAAAGAGTGGGGGCGGCTTCGATGGACTGACCTAGATAGACAATCTGTGTGAGAGAGTATAGAGTGTGTCGATCGAGGCCTGAACAGGGAAATATATCATTTGTGTGTGAAAGAAAACGAGGTTAAATGGGACTCAGATAAAGAGAGCGAGATTGAGCGAGTGTGGCCAGCCGTGCGGAAGAAAGAGTGAGACAGTCTCGAGGGAGTGACCTAGATAGACAACGTGTGTGGGTGCGCACGAGAGGTTGGGGGGCTAGATAGGCAATGCATGTATTTAGCGCGAGAGGGTGAGAGGGAGAGGGGGAGAGAGAGAGAGAGCTCGGCATGGGGTGCAATGGCGGGTGTGTGAGGTAAATACATTTCGTAACAGAGTGGAAAAAGGGGGTTGTGTAGTTGAGAGAGTTAGAGATCGAAATATGGAGAGAAAGAATGGATGTGTGTTGGAAACCTATAGCTTCCTAAGGTGGTTAGGAGAGGAAGATTGACTGATACAGGAAGTATGTAGCGTGTGTGTGGGGGGGCTAAAAACAACATTTGAATGTAGATAGTACGAGACTTAATATCGATGTTTCAATTCGGTGTACATTGTAAGATTTGAACTGAGGACCATGCATATGGGTAATAATTTTGAATTCGTGCCATACTAGGTTTCAAAAAGTTGACATTGACTCGATTTGTTGTGCTATTTTGTAGGTCATATGTTTGAATCCAAAAGTTTTCTCACTACCATGGTGTTCATCATATACATATGAATTTGTATTAAAAAAGTAGCATGGATACAGTGAAATGAGAAATCCACATTAGAATTGGGGATAGCTATGTGACACACACTCTAATTCAAATAACTAATTATGTGACACACACTCTAATCCACGTTAGCGTGGATACTATTTCGATTTTTTTCAAATAACTCCTCACTAATTAATATAGTATCTCGCTTCGAATGACTAATTATTGCAAGGAAAACACGGGCATGGTAATACATATAGATTCTTTTGCAAATGAAAGAAGATTTGTTTGCATTCTCAAATGTAGGCGCACGAGGGTCGTGTCGTGGTGGTCGCATGTGTTGGATGGACGCGTAGCACCCAGCCACCCATCCTAAAAAAAGGACGACGACAAAATAAGTTTGCGCTTCGACGTTTCAGATTGAAATATCTGGCAGCCCCAATTCCAACCCTGCAAAATCTCCCTTCTCCACCGT
Source organism: Triticum dicoccoides (assembly GCF_002162155.2). NCBI lineage: Eukaryota > Viridiplantae > Streptophyta > Magnoliopsida > Poales > Poaceae > Triticum > Triticum dicoccoides. The sequence continues at coordinate 45,597,655 of NC_041386.1, forward strand.
CCCCATCCGCGCGCAGATTGCTCAAATCCCTAATTCGCCGCCAACCCAAGCAAAGTTTGACTCGCCCATTGTCTCGTCTCTTTCCCCACCTCTGTGCCGGATGACGACGACAAAGACGACGGTCGCGCTTCACCACCGCACCGGAGCTACCTCATCTACGCCCTCGTCCACCGCACCGGGTGGTCCACCGACAATGTCGGCCGCCGCAACCGACGTGCCTCACAGACACTGACTTCCACCGCATCAGGTGCGCTTCACCAACGCCGTCTCCTAGCTCATCGGGGGGCTACTTCACTGAGCACATCGTCGCGCCTCCGCTCCCCGAGGCCGCTGGGGCTTCACCAACGGTCTCGTCCACCGCATCATAGCGCTCCGCTGCCACTCAAGATCTGCATCCGTGCGGCCAGCCAATGCCAGCGCATCACCCTCAACGGCGGTGAAGTGACCCGCACTCTAGCTAGGCGAGCATGCCCAAACGCCGTCCCGAACTAGGTATCCACACATCACTCCCTTGTGCACTGTTCCAATGATGTCCGGATATCCTTTCACTGCTCTGCTAGCTTACACGCCTATACAACTTTGAATTTAACTCTTATTTCTTCTGGAGATATCATCTGAAACAAGCAAATCCATTTTTTAGCGAAGCATGACGGCACTACGGGATCTGGTACACATCCTGCACACCCGTATAACCTTGTAACTATCTGTCCTCTGGTACAACATCAAGGTCGATTCCTCTTATTTGAGCATCCATTCGTCGTGTCAAAAATGCAGAGGGGGATGCAAGGAGCATAATGCCCGCACATCCAAGCAAGTGGTAACATGGACTTGTACATGGAACATCCCAAGCGCAAGCAGAGCTACAGTGAGCCTGTACAACGAGCTAGCGTAAGTCCCTGCATTTCATTTAATTCGTACTGGCATTCGTGTATGATTTGTGTGCAGTGGCGGATCCATGAATTCAAGTTACGAGGGGCGAACATTTAACTTAAAAAATACGAAGCCACTTGCACTCCGGAAATCAACATAACTTGAGAAATGTGAAGCTACATGCACTTTGAAAACCAGCTAATGATCCAAAGTAGTTCAGATTATAAACACTAAATGATGCAAGCACCAAAAAAATGCAACATGGTGTACAAGGACTACAAACATGGTCTGTACCTGCTTGAATTATTCTTTCTCTGGCTGAAAATATCGAAGTGTAATTTCACCTATAACCAGTGCGCAAACTGCATATCAATATATCTATCCTGCACAAGTATGTCAATAGTTTCAAACAACAGATTAGAAAAGTATTTATGCTACGTTGTCATGATACGGGGACTTTCTAGTAGATGGCCTCGATGTTTCCTCAAGCCATGAAAATGCACTATAATTTGCTTGTCATCAATGCCTGCAAATCTCCATGTCTCTCTCAACATAGCAGATCATTATTAGACACTAAATCCTTCAATGGGAGCTTGCAAAATGCTTGCATTAGATGCCTCATTAGACACTATATGTTCATCACTAGGAGCATGTAAAATGTTTGCATCAAATCCTTCATTAACAGTCTGTTCATTACACACTTCAGGCTCAAGAACAACATAAGCTTGGATGTTTGCACCGAAAACTTGATTAGATACATCAGATTCAGTCAATTCAGTATTGATTGGGGGAGTTATAAAATAAGTAGAAATTGGTTTCATTTTCTCATAGATTCCCTACCTACAAGCAGTTTTACAACACCGACAGGTTTAACTATTGGCCAGAAATTGAAGAGTTGAATTAGATATAATCAAGGATGTGATGTACCTGCTCGTTGCGCATGCTACTCTTGCAAGTTGCAACTGTCCGTTTGCGCAAGCTCAATGCCATGCTCGTGCTGCCGCCGCCGCCTCCCACGCAGGCTACACCCAGGGTTGGATCTTCATCTTCTTGTCCTTCCGTTCGCTTGAAGCCCGGCGACCGCCCTCCAACGAGGGCGCGAGGAAGTGCTGTGTTGGTCTGTCCAGCAGCGGCTAGGTTAGGAGCGAACCAGATTGGAGGCTGGAGCGGATGAATTGGGATTTTTCCTGCTATCGATCGATATGGGAAGTGCTCGTTTGGGCCGCGAGCCTGCTGTAGGGCTTGGCTTGCACTTATGTTATTGGCCTATCCAAATTGAAACATTTTTCTTCATTTTTTACATTGTCTGCTCGTGCGTTGGGATGAACAAAACTAGCCTGGGCTATACCTGGCCATGGGCAGCCCAGCCCGACCTGGCCCGAAAAAGCCCGACCCGGCCCGACCCGACCTTGTCCATGGGCCGGGCTCGGGCCTAGATTTTGAGCCCGAAGCCCGGGCCGGGCCGGGCCTGGGCCCGTCAATTTCGCCATTTAAGGAAGAGGCCCGGTCCGTGGCCCGAGGCCCGGCGGGATTTTAGTGTGATGGGCCAGGCTCGGGCCCGATTTTTAGGCCCGACGGCCGGGCCGGGCCGGGCTCGGGCCTGGGTTTTTTGCGTCGCGCTTTGGTTGGCCTGGCCCGAAGCCCGGCCTGGCCCGAGGAATGGCCAGGTATAGCCTGGGCCAACCTGGACGACTCAAACTAGGTGCACACTTTCGAGCCACCCGAGGCGGCCGCCCATACCAGCCCCTATGGTGGCGTCGCCCCTTTTTGCATGTATGATAGGGGTAGTGAAAAATATTCCAGTGGCGCTTTTGATTTACCCACAGAATGGTTGAATTGCTTGTTTCTATGAACTGAGTTCGCCAATAGTGTGAGGATGCCAGTCTTTTCATCCTATTGTAGATTGCTTAGATCTTGATATGCCAAAAATAATCGCATGAAATATACAGTAAAAGCCAGTGTGATGTGTGTGGCTACAACTAGTCTGACTACACGTCCTCATATAACATATCAAGGACGCACCATCTTACCAGATTAACCATTCGACTTACCAATGCAGTGTGGGAAGAAAGAAGTATTGGGACTGCGTATCCAAGCAATTGATGCCATGGACTCCTTCATACAACCTTGTAAGCGAAAAAGAAGTTGCAGTGTGCCTGTAAAAAGAACTAGTGTAAGTTCAGTTACCTGCTTCTTGAAATTTTAGTTAACCACTTATTGCAAAATTGTTCAATTATGTTGCTTGGCTTAATTTAGTTTGCTACTGATTACATAATGCCACAGCCTGTTAATCCTATTATAGACTGCACCTATCTATGTGTTTGATACTTACTGTTAAGAACTACCTATTTGCCTGAACTTAAATAGCTACTTGTTCGTTTAACTGCTTTGCTGTTGCAACAACGGGTTACAATGATGTTAATAACTACTTTTCAGCATCGAATTGAAACTCTTTAATTCCTTGTTTGTTTAATTGATTTGCTATTATAACTCCTAGTTGAGATGTTTTGCTAACTTCAACTTTTATGAATCCAATCGGAACTTTAATGGCAAAACAGGTTAGCCCAAGATCAAAGAGCGAGGTCCCCATGGACGTTGTGTCATCCCACAGCAGTGGCACCGGGCCAATCGTGCATTATGGATTGCCAACTGCTGATGCTCTAGATGCTAAACTAGTGGTAGAAAGAGATTCTGCTTCTGCACTTAGAGATGAAGTTGACATGTTGAGGAAGCAAACATCACAATCAGTAGCAGTACTCAAGACAACCATTAAATATTTGGTCGATTTCAAAACGAAGCAAGCTTAGACTGACCACATTGTTAACGTCCTGAAGGAAAAAAGTAAATTAAATTCCCACTTGGTAAATCATAGGTGAAATGTTCTTTCCATCGTTGAATAACCTTTGTGTTGTTTGTTCATGTAATCAATCAAACCATTTGTTTTAGAGATCATGTAATAATTGTTTTTTGTTTTTTGTTTTTTGGTTTGTAATTTTATTTGAGCACAAGTCTGTATTAATTGATAAGACTTGGAGACATTTCATTTTGATTGCTATGCCAGACCTACAAATATGCCAATCGGGTTGAATGTGCATTCAGCAATAATAGTAGTATAGATGGACCATAAGTGGCACTCATCGGAAAGGGCCAAGATGTTGTAGTAGCTTGGCTAAAAAATGGATGTTGTTGTAGCAAAGAAAAGTACAGTGGCCTGGCTTATGTATGTTAGTTGATATTATTAATCCATATACTCTATAAGTGTTTATATGTCTGTTAGTTCTGTACATTCTTGGTTGATTCACTCGGTATTTGAATCTTGATACATCGATTGTGTACATATCAAAATGGGAGTACACATTATGCTACGTGTGACATTTGAGTTGGACATGAAGTGTTCCAGATATTCGAATTCACCTTAAACTGGATTCTAGCTTCTGAATTTGAGTATAGGCATTTGTAAACCATATTCATATATGACAGTGGAATACATCTTTGTCGTCCTTTTGAAGATATATAAAAACACATAGAATGATTAATAAAGATTCGTATAGGAATACAAAATGGATTCAAATTTAGTTGCCAGGGTAAACATGGATGCTTATTGTCCCAAAATTCGAAAGAAGCGGCAAAATGTCCACTCCCACGTCGGCTGCCCGAAGCCAAGTGTTTGGGAGATGGAAATTACTGTCTACCCATTACACGGACAATCCATCGGCCCGATTTCCACTACTCTAAATAGGGGTAGATTAGTAACTTCAATAAGACATGACACGACCGCCTCTGAGCCCATTCCGACATGGTGGGTGCCAAACATGGGCGGCAAAACACATTTGATTCAAGCTCACCCGAAAGACCTCTGTTTCTCCCTCCATTTCCCCATTCATACACGGTGGGCGGCAAAACAAAGTTGACCCACCCGAAATCGATGTAGGCAAATATTTTCAATAGGGGCAGGTTTGTAACTTCACATAGACGTGACATAACCGCCCTACCTGTCAGACCCGTTCATACACCGTGGGCGCCAACCATGGGCACCAACCACCCTCTCCTCGCCCGAAATTGCTCTGGGCATATATTGGCGAGATGCGAGATTACCATTGTATCCCCAACCGATGAGACCTCCAAATTTTAAACGGGGGCTAAGTTCATAACTTTCCCATATTTCAGACAGGGGCGTCCCAAAAACATGGTTCCCCTTACCTCTCCCTCCATTTTCCCATTCATACACCGTCCGCACTAGAACACCATCCCCACAGCAGCCTCTGTCCGCCACCCCATCCATCGCCGCCGTCCTCCACCACATCCATCACCATTGTCCTCCACCATGCCGGAGCACCTACCAAGACCGCGTCTTCCACTGCTAGAGATGGACGTTTCTCATCAACAGCGACGGACCAAGAGCCTTGCATCACGTCCTCTCGCTTCATATGTGCCGTTGTCCTCTTTGTCGGGGCCGCTCACACGACCTTCTCTTCCACCGCAATGGGACTTATCCCCCGATGCACCCGTCTACAGTTGCAGATCTGCTTCAACGCCACCGACAGCCATCGCACCCCTGATGCCTACACGGCGCCGCAAGAGAGGTGGTACTTCATATCTTCTCAACTTTTTTATCTCAACCAGAAAATAGATCTTAACTTGGTTACTCTACTTTTTTTCAGCTCTTAGAATTTAGTTCTTAGTTCGAAGCAAACAATGGCTGCTAAATATCATTTCTCCGGTTTCCCCCTTTTATGATCGCTATACGATCAGAATACATACTTCGTGTCATAATAGCACTGCTCGACCCATCAAGCTAAACAAGCTTAGTTGTTCAAATACGAATCTGATATTATTAAAACAGATTCATTTAATTGGTCAGCTAGATGTTCCTAAATTAGTTTCGAAAATGCATGTTCGCCGCTCGGGTGTGTATCTCTACAGGGTGCCCACGGTGGGCCGGCCCACCCTGGGATTTTTGGGTCGTCCCAGGCCCTGATTCCCCTCTGTTCTGCTGTGCGCGTTCGATCTCTACTCGCCCCCAGCCGCCTGCCTCGCCGGCGACTTGACGTCCCCGGACGGTTTGACTCTAGGAGGAGACGCCGGACTAATAGGAGGTCAGGAGTCACTCGCCCAACAGCGTCACCGCTGCCCGGGCGCGCCGCCATGCCTACCTTCCCAATCCGTTCAGCGCTCAGGCGTGCAACACCCACTAAGCCAACCCGATTTATCCTAAGATAAGTCCGCAACACTCAGCAGCCACTCCTCATCACCCATTTTCTAATTGATTCATTACTCATTACGCAGGACTGTCATTAGGGTTTGTTGTGTGCTTAGTGCTACCTACACTTAATGGTTCATATGTATTTCGGTAATCTTTAGTACCTGTAAAGTTCATAGGGTTTTCAAAATTCCGGCCCTAGGAACAGACACTAGTCATTTTGGATTGTTGGCCGTAGTGACATTGACCCAGATTACTACTGCAAGCCAGGTTTGTTAAAAAAATTACTTGTCTTTCTTACTCATTCGAAATAATATCCAATTATTCACATCGATTAGTTGCAAACAATAAGTGCTAGACAAACTCTTGATTTTGATTTTGGACGGTCTCTTACTGCAGTTACAATTCTGCATACTTGTCCTAGTGAGCTCACAAGTAAATGATTGATTCACTACATCTATGCTTGCCTTGCCATATTTGTTGTCAATATTCTTTTAGGGTGGACCACCCTGTTTCTAAATACTGCAATCGTAGACATGAGTGAATAGTATTTCTCTATGTGATCTCTTCCATCATGTGTGGGCAACGAACACTGCATTGTATAGAAAGAAATTGTCATTTCCAGCTTTTACATAGGCTTTGATCTTTTACGTGGAATACAATCTGCCTACTTGCTTTGTGTCGCACTACCAACACTCCACCCTTGAAGCTAAACATTATGCCACTCATAATTCCTTAGTTTATTTGTTCAAATACGAATTTCATATGATTCTAATGTTCCTACTTCTGTTTTGAAATGTGTGTCTGCCTGTTATAGAGACATAAGGGGTTTGTATTTTTGTGTGTGGTCTGGTCAGCACGGTTGGGGGTGAACTTTGCATATGCAGGGGTTTACAGGGAGACACTCTTCAAGTTGAATCCGCAATGCATTCCATAGATAATCTGACTACTTTTTATGTTTTCATGAATCTCAGATTCTGAACAGCATCATAATGATTATGAGCTTGCGCGCATGAAAAGAATAAAGCAGAACAATGCCATGGCTGTCAAACTTGGCATTAAGGGACTGAAATCAAGTCTAGATGCAATGCAATGCAAACACTCTCCACCTATAGATTCATGCTCAGAATATGATCCTAACAGTGATTCTGAGCTAGAGGGAGACCTAAGTCAATGTAGCTCCCTAGTGGAGGAGATAGAGGAAGATGCCCTATCTTATTCACCCATCAAGGTGCTTGCTCTAACTTTCCAAGGTTATATTTGTCGCACATATCTTGCAACTTATGCTTTGCATTGCTTCTACTTTGTTGAACTGCCATTAGCTTAGTTTACACATCGTGTATGTGAATACGGCCTGCCTATCCATTTTAGTACATATTCCATTTGTCATCATACCATATTTATCCATTCAAATGTTGTTCTTGTGTATCAGACGTTCAAAAGGAAGAGTGCGATTGCTGATCATGGAGGAGCACAAGCAAAGTATTTGGAAAAGGTAGTGGCACGTGATAAATCAAATAGCCCATTAGGTGTAGTTGCAATATCACCTGACCCACAAAACACCCCAACTCTAGCAGACTCTAGCCCTACTACACTGGTCATTTCTGATGCCCCAACTCAGCAGACCCCAACTGCAGCAAACATTATGATTATGCCAGTTGACATAGCACCAGCTCTACGACACAAAACCCCCATTCTAGCAAAGAGTACACCAAATCCAGTTGCCAAATCCCTTTTTGAACCAGAGAGAGCCCCAATTGCAGCAAATAGGACCCCTGTTCCATTTCTTCCTAGTTTAGAAGACAAACATTATATTGTTGTCAGGAACTTTGTGCGCATCTTTCCTTCATGGAAAGATTATACCGCAGAAACAGAACAATTTCCAGCCTTCCTCCGCAACTTACGCGTAAGTAATGTACTAATGTTATTCATGGTCATTAATGCATATGTTTCTGCTGACAGAAGACACAAGATTTCATTCTTTTAAATAGGCGAGGACCAAATTGGATTGTGAAGTCGAGCAAGGGTTGGTTGCGCTTTTTCAAGTACTCGTTGATGAAGTATCGTTCCTACCTGAGGCAAGCTCACTTCGATGGCAAGCCTCTAAACGATATTTCTGTAAAGTCTCCAGTGCTACATTTATCTGACGGTGACTGGAATAATCTTGTTACACATTTGTCTCGGCTGCAGTGTAAGGTACTATCTATGATATCACATCACAATTTGAACTACATTTCTGCATTTGCCTTAACGTCTCACTTGTATGAAAACTGTTAGCAGAAGAACATTCATTCTCAAGGGACCACAGAATCTCACAACTATACTTCACACTGCATTGCTCTTGTGAGTACCTCTTACCCTGTATGACCATACTTACTTTCATAGTTGTTTGATTATGTAGCATCACTGCACATGTTAGCCTCGTTATCGTCCATTTGGTGGACATTATAAGATCTGTATGGACTCTTACATAAATTTAGAATCAACCCAATGCTTTTGAAGAGGTTTAGCTCTGCAGTCCTCTTGTAAGGACTGAATGTCGTCTATCACTGTACTTACATTAACAACTACTCCCTCCGTCCCATAATATAAGAACGTTTTGTATAGTACACCAGTGTTCAAAACACTCTTGTATTATGGGAAGAGGGATTGGTTCATTGTGTAGCATTCTGCATCTTATCTCCCTCGCCCACCATTTACTAGAAAAGATCAGATCTATATATAATCTTACCAAAAAGTAGAATACACAGACAATTCTAGTGCAGAAGTGTAGCCCATTGCTCTTGTCAGCACATTTTGTCATGTAATGCTTGTACTTCCAGGGATTGGTAGTTGATTATGTAGCATCAATCTACATCTTATCTTCATTATCCTCTATCCCTTCCAGTATTATCATATCTATAATTACTCTCTACAAAATGTAGAGTACATGCAATGCTTATGAAGAAGATTCTGTGCTGAAATTCTTGAGTTATCCTTCCCTTAACATGTAGAAGGGCATTATAAAGTCGGTGTTAACTGTTAATGTAAGTCAGTCCTTCTAAAGCCTTTATCATCAACTGTTGTTTAATTTTCTCATACTCCCTATTGTTTACTGCTGTTTAGTTTGTTGTTTCTACTAAAATGCATGTTCGCAAGAACCATAAGTTCTAAGTTTAACTTGTAAAACCAAATTCCTTATTCATACCATGCACATTACTCAATACTCCCTATATGTATGCTTGTTTTTGTGGATCTATAATCCAGTGTGTGGTGAAGCAGCCCACGTTTGCACCTTGTCATCTCCTGTTTTATCTTACTGATGTGGCTGATGATATGAACATCATGCCATGCACATTAACCAAAATAGATACAATGATTTTCTTTGCCCTTCATCTATGCTTGTTATGTTGACATGGTAATCCAGTAGTGTGGTGAAGCTCCCTGCATTATGAACAATGCCAAATTATGCTATTGATATTTTGAACTTACTCTTTATTTTCTAATTTAAAATTGGATGGAATTGACAGCATAGTTGTCATCTTTGTTTATACATGTGCAAAACCTGTCATCTCCCTGCTTTGTTTTAGGGTGATATGCCTGATGGCATGCACAAGTCTGCTGAAGGTTGTGCGACAAACCCAACATATATTGTAGCAAAGAAGGCAAAACATCTTGAAGATAGCGAGACAACCCCAAAGTCTTGTCTTGATGCAGTGTTCAAGTTACTTGAGACTAGCAGTCAGACAAGCTCACAGAATTCGTTGTCTGAATCAATTCGACTTCTTCAGTCCCAAGTTCTAGCAGAAAGGCATTCTGCAACTCAACTTCGACTTGAAGTCCTATCTCTAAGAAAGATTGCGGAGAACACCAATGAGAACCTCATCGCTAAACAGCTACACCTGGAAGCTATGACCGACATGCTAGGCTGGTCTCATAGCCTTGCTCAGCAGCTTGCGCAGCAGTTCCCGCACAAGGCTAACCTTTCTTGATCTGTCTTGCAAGTGGTCTCGGTTCAGTATTATTTTGTTACGCTGCAATGGTGCCCAGTTTTTGTAATCTGCTTCTTTGTTGCGCTTTATGATCACTGGTGGCGAACTTCGATACCCAGTGGATGTAATATACCATAAATCCTTTATTGCATAGTGTAGGTTTATTCTTAGTTACTATGCCATACTTTCTTTATTGTATAGAGTAGGTTTGTTCTTAATTCCTACTAGTTACTGCCATCATTCGCTATGTGGAAAAAATCAGATGTAGTCGACCGGGCCGAAACATCCGCCTCTAACGGGCCTGGTGTTTAGCGGGCCACAATTGGGCCGGCCTGCATCTTTCTTGGGCCCGAATGATTGGGGCCTTCACACTTTGCACGAGGCCCACAACTTACACTGGCCTATATTTTAGTTGGGCCTTTTGTGGACCCAGCGCTTAGTTTGGCCCAGGTAGCGTTGGGCCATTAACAGGCTGAATATTGTACTGGCCTATTACGGCCCAGATGAAACCATGGGCCTTTAGTAGGCCAAAATGCATATTGGGCCTCAATTTTCACTAGTCATCGACGGACCTTCAGCAGGCTCAAATGTACACCGGGCCTTTTGGGCCCAGTTATATCACGGGCAGTTACCAGGCCGAAACATATCTCGGGCCTTAGTTGGCCCAATGATATCATGGTCCTTTAAGAGGCCGAAAGCTTAGTACAGACATCAATAGGCTGAATTATGCGACAGGCCTTTAACAGGCCCAAAGTCACGTTGGGCTTAGCTGTTGCCACCTTTATCACGGGCCGTTAGTGGGCCTGATGTCCCGTCGGACCATATATGGCCCATGGGCAGCACGGGCCATTCCTAGGCCGAAGGTCACACCAGGCTGAAATGGGCCCATGTCTACATCGGGCCTCTAACAGGCCGAAAGTCACTGGGCTGTAATTGGGCCCAAATATTTGGCGAACAATTAATGGGCCAGATCTGGCTTCAGGCCGTAAATGGGCCCAAATATTCAGCGAAAAATTAACGGGCCAGATCTGGCTTCGGGCCGTAAATGGGCCTTTATTAAGCAGGCCGTTATTGGGATGGCCCACTAGTACCTAAGTAAGTACTATGGGCCTTTGACTGGGCCGGCCTTTTTAACCTATATGGGCCTCTATTGGGCCGTGCCATGTGTCGACGTATCATAGGCGCTTTGGGTCCAATGAGTGGATGACATCTGTCCCAACGGTGAGTCGACACATGTTTCCTCCAGCCAATGATGATTTTACACGTGGAAAATTCCCATTGGTCGGGGCTATTAACGGGTTATCCGATCCAAAACCGGACCCGATAGCTTAACGGCGTTCCGTTATGGTGGATGCCACGTGTCGGTCATCCTTGACGAAAGCACTTACGTGACGCGCGATTTATCATCATGGAAGTGGACACTTCCGTGATGATAATTTTGGTAATGTCATGGAACACTTCTACGACGACACAGGTATGACTATCTTGATTCTGTCATAAATTTGTCATGGATGTACATGCATGACAGAAAACGTGACCTACAGTGACAAACACGTATCATCACGGAAGTGTATTTTTTTGTAGTGGATGCAGCACAATGACGGTAGGTATTTCCCTTAGTGATGAGATCAAGGTTATCGAACCAGTAGGAGAACCAAGCAACAACACGTAAGCGGCGCCTGCACACAAATAAAAACTACTCACAACCCGACATATTAAAGGGGTTGTCAATCCCTTTCGGGTAACGGTGCCAGAAATTGGGAAAACGGACGTGGATAAATTGTAGTAGATTGATTGATCGAATGCCAAATAAAATAAATAAGAATAAATTGCAGCAAGGTATTTTTGTATTTTTGGTTTAATAGATCTGAAAATAAAAGGCAAATAAAATAGATCGCAAAGGCAAATAATATGAGAAAGAGACCCGGGGGCCGTAGGTTTCACTAGTGGCTTCTCTCAAGAAAAATAGCAAACGGTGGGTAAACAAATTACTGTTAGGCAATTGATAGAACTTCAAATAATCATGATGATATCTAGGCAATGATCTGTCGGATCGTGGGTTCCGGCAAACCCTTCAGGTTCAAACACTGGGGTGCACATGAAGGTATCTCTCTTCCTCGCTCACTCTCGCAACGATCTCTAGGCCTAGCTCCCTGAACCCAAGGAACAAGTGACATGAGAGTTTATACTGGTTCGGGCCATCGTTGTGGTGTAATCCCCTACTCCAGTGTGGTGTAGTGGATTGCCTTGTAGGCTGCGGATGAACTAGTACAAGGGATGAATAGCCTCCTGAGGAGAGGTGTTCATTAGCTCGGTGAGCTTGTGTGTGTGAGGATGGTCTTAATGATCTGTCCCCTGCTAAGGTGGTGGCTAGTCCTGTTTATAGAGGCCTTGGTCCTCTTGCCAAATGTTTAGGCGGGAAGGGATCCCACAACGGCCAATTTCAAAGGGGGACAACTAGTACAAGTTATCCTGACAAAAGGTGGTCTTTGCCTGCCAAAGCCTATGGTGGTGACGTGAAAGGATCGAGAAGAGGTGTCTAGAGGGGGGTGATTAGACACTAAGTGCTAAAAGTTGCAGTTTTTAATTTTCTTAAGTTGAAGTGGAGTTTAGGCACAAGTTTAACAAACACAATACATATCAAGCAAGCATGCAAAGAGTATATGAGCAGCGGAAAGTAAAGCATGCGACTTGCAAGAATGTAAAGGGGAGGGTTTGGAGGATTCAAACGCAATTGGAGACACGGATGTTTTTGTCGTGGTTCCGATAGGTGGTGCTATCGTACATCCACGTTGATGGACACTTCAACCCATGAAGGGTAACCGTTGCGCGAGTCCATGAAGGGCTCCACCCACGAAGGGTCCACAAAGAAGCAACCTTGTCTATCCCACCATGGCCATCGCCCACGAAGGACTTGCCTCACTAGCGGTAGATCTTCACAAAGTAGGCGATCTCCTTGCCCTTACAAACTCCTTGGTTCAACTCCACAATCTTGTCGGAGGCTCCCAAGTGACACCTAGCCAATCTAGGAGACACCACTCTCCAAGAAGTAACAAATGGTGTGTTGATGATGAACTCCTTGCTCTTGTGCTTCAAATGATAGTCTCCCCAACACTCAACTCTCTCTCACAGGATTTGGATTTGGTGGAAAGAGGATTTGAGTGGAAAGCAACTTGGGAAGTCTAGAGATCAAGATTCATATAGTAGGAATGGAATATCTTGGTCTCAACACAAGTGTAGGTGTTTCTCTCTCAGAAAATATGTATTGGAAGTGTAGGCATGTTCTGATGGCTCTCTCCACGAATGAAGAGGTGGTGGAGGGGTATATATAGCCTCCACACAAAATCTAACCATTACACATAACTTCCTAAACTCGATGGGACCGAATGGTTAAACTCGGTCAGACCGATTCAGCAAAGCTAATGACCGTTAGGGTTTTCGGTGGGACCTACATGCAACTCGGTAGGACCGATATGATTAGGGTTATTGCATAACGTAATCTCGGTGAGACCGATTACACAAACTCGGTGAGACCGATTTTGGCAGTAAGCTAACCAGAGAGTTGGTCAGGTAAACTCGGTGAGACCGATCGCTCATTTCGGTGAGACTGAAATGTTACGAAGGGAAAACGAAGAGTTTACATTGCAATCTTGGTGGGACCGATTGCTCATCTCGGTGAGACCGAAATGTTACGAAGGGAAACAGAGAGATTACAACCCCATCTCGGTGAGACCGAGATCCCTATCGGTGAGACCGATTTGCCTAGGGTTTGTGGCAGTGGCTATGACATTTGAAACTCGGTGGCGCCGGATAGGAAGAATCGGTGGGGCCGAGTTTGACTTTTGGTTTAGGTCATATGTGGATGTGAGAAAGTAGTTGAGGGCTTTGGAGCATATCACTAAGCATTTGAGCAGGAACCTCATTAAGCAACACCTCATCCCTCCTTGATAGTATTGGCTTTTACTATAGACTCAATGTGATCTTGGATCACTAAAATGGAAAATGTAGAGTCTTGAGATTTGAGCTTGAGACAATCCTTTGTCCTCAGCATTTTGAAGGGGTTTCACATCCTCTAGTCCATGCCACTTCACTGTTGAACTTATCTGAAACATACTAGATAAAAATGTTAGTCCAACAAGAGATATGTTGACACTAATTACCAAAACCACCTAGGGAGCACTTGTGCTTTCAATCTCCCCCTTTTTGGTAATTGATGACAACATACATCAAAGGTTTAGATCTATATATTAATAGTAGTAAGTAAAGCTTTGGAAAGACATATAACTTGCATAGGCCCTCCCTACATGTATGCAATCATGTGAATATGGAATATAGGAGCATGTGAATGCATAAACATGACAGAGTAAGCAATGTGTTACATGTATCTTGGCTATATGCATCAGAGCAAATGATGAAAAGATGAGAAATGTACCTTCATGCTCATGATTCCTTCTTGCAAACAATATGTACATCAGCAAGAAATTCTCATTCACATGACTGTGATGCATATACTTACCTTGTGGTCTCGAGTTGGCTTAGGATGGGATAAACCTGCGTAAACAAGGTTAGATAACACAGATACACCTACTGGCCAGAGCAAACAAGAGAGACCACAAGAGTACCAAGACTGGGATGACATGTAGAGTGAGTACTAAGTACCACATTGGATAAAGACATGTCCCCAAAGGTAAAGATATGCAATAAATTCAAGGATTTCCTTCCCTTAGATGTCTTGCTCCCCCTGAATCTAACATGGGATATTTGGAGAAGATAGGGAACAGAAAATCAGAGCAAAAACAGAGCTCAAAGGAGATAAACAGAGCTAATGCAATTGAGCAAATATGAACATGTCTTTCCCCTCTTGAAGACATGTGACTTCTCTCCTCTTAAACACCAAGCATCTGGGGTCTCTTTCTTCCCTAGAGTATTCTCTCCCCCTATAGATATGATTAAGCTTTGATGTGATGATCTCTCTCTCCCCCTTTGACATCAATCTCCAAGAAGGGTTCTTCTGGATTTTTGTCATGATGGGTTTGGTCCTTGAGTATCAAAACAAAGCAGCAATTTGAGTAGGATGCTGGTCAAGGACAAGATTCACTGAGTGAAGCTGGATCAAAAAGAATTCAGAAACAAGTGGCAAGATGTTTTTCCTGCAATGAAATTGGTAGCACCGAGTTTGGTGCTTCGGTGGCACCGAAAGGGTTCGGTTGGACCGAAGTAAACAGCCCGGTGTGACCGAGTTCATCACAGAGAAAACACTTGTCACCTCAGCTCACTAGACAAGTAAGATCCACAAGCATTTGCAAGGAATTGAATGCAGAAAATGCAGAACAGAAAATAAAAGGGAAGAAACTAAGAGGAATCTAAATGAACTTTTTGTGTGAGGAGGGAAACAAATATGCATGAGACAAATGCAAGAGCACAGAAAAGAACACAAGAGAGCTTCATCTAGAATTGGGCGGTGACAAAGTCACCTATGTTAGAGTATATTGACTTAGGAGTCAAGTGAGATCACTTGATCTTTGGTCATACTCATCATTTAAGCTCAAAATGGGGTTACCATTTTTCATTAAAGCATCTTGATGTATTCTCATCTTGTTGAGTTGCTTTATCCCATGACTTGGAGTAAAGCTTCTCTAAGATGGAATAACATACCTTGGGTGGTGGTGTTGATCATGATCATGTAGTTGAACTTGTGTGGGTTGCTCAAGGTTGATGTAGCTCATCAAGAGTTGGGAGCACCACTTGGAGTTTGAGTTCATCTACCTACATGGGTTAGTTCTTGCAAGGAAGAGCACTTGTATATCCAAAATGACAATCATGAAAATCAACATAAAATTTGTCAAAGGATATGTTTGAATGGTTGCGTGCTTCCTTGTCTCCATCCACCATTGTGTAGCGACTTGGTGATATAGAAATTGCTCAAGATGTGAGTGAGTTGCAATCTCATAGATTTCGATTCATCCAAGTACCTACACGGGTTAGATAGCATGCAAGGTGCAAATATATCCAAGACATAAGATAGTCAATATAAGAGAAATATCAAGGATTAGTCATAGGCTCATGCCTTGCATGTATTAAATGGAGTTCCTACTCCAAGTTTGAAGCACCAATGATGTTCAATTCACCTCTTAACCTGCAAAACACTTTCTCATCAAGTGGTTTGGTAAATATATCCGCCAATTGCTTATCGGTGCGAACATGCTTAAGATTAATGTCCCCTTTGGCAACATGATCTCAAATGAAATGATGACGAACTTCAATATGCTTAGTTTGAGAATGTTGCACGGGATTGTGAGAAATTTTAATAGCACTTTCATTGTCACATAGCAATGGAACATGTTTCACATATATTCCATAATCTTTAAGAGTTTGGGTCATCCGAAGTAATTGAGCACAACATGATCCAGCGGCAATGTATTTCGCTTCGGCGGTGGATAAGGATATCGAGTTTTGTTTCTTGGAAGACCAAGACACAAGAGATCTACCAAGAAATTGACAAGTACCCGAAGTGGACTTTCTATCAACCTTGTCACCGGCATAGTCCGAATCGGAGTAGCCAACAAGATCAAAGGAAGCCCTTTTTGGATACCAAATGCCAAAATTTGGTGTATGGATTAAGTATCTCACTATCCTTTTCACGGCCATAAGATGACATTCTTTAGGAGCGGCTTGATATCATGCACACATGCACACACTTAGCATAATATCGGGGCGTGAAGCACATAGATATAACAATGAACCAATCATAGAGCGATAAACCTTTTGATCAACCGGTTCACCATCTTTGGTTAAATCAAGATGTCCACTAGTAGGCATGGGTGTAGTCATACCTTTGCATTCTTGCATATTGAACTTCTTGAATAAGTCCTTAGTGTACTTCGTTTGAGATACAAAGGTGCCTTCCTTAGTTTGCTTGATTTGCAAACCGAGAAAGAATTTGAGTTCACTCATCATCGACATCTCAAACTTCTCCGACATTAGCTTTCCAAACTTTTCACTAAAATGAGGGTTAGTTGATCCAAATATAATATCATCGACATAAATTTGGCATACAAACAATTCTCCATTAACCCTTTTAGTAAAAAATAGTAGAATCTATTTTTCCAATTTCAAAGCCTTTTTCAATAAGGAACTTGGTCAAGCATTTATACCATGCTCTAGGAGCTTCTTTAAGACCATAAAGAGCTTTGTGAAGTTTGTAAACATGATTAGGTTTCTTAGGATTGACAAATCCGGGAGGTTGCTTAACATAAACTTCCTCCTCAATTTTACCATTTAGAAAAGCACTTTTAATGTCCATTTGGTACAAGGTGATATCATCATGATTAGCATAGGAAAGTAAGATGTGAATGAACTCAAGTCTAGCAATGGGGGCATATGTCTCACCATAGTCCATACCTTCGACTTGAGTGTAGCCATGAGCGACTAGGCGTGCTTTGTTGCGGACGACTTGACCATCTTCATCTTGCTTGTTGCGAAACACCCATTTGGTACCAATGATGTTGTGGTTGTTGTCGGGCTTTTCAACCAATGTCCACACTTGATTTCTCTCAAAGTTGTGTAGCTCTTCATGCATAGCGTTTATCCAATCCGGATCTTCCAATGCTTCTTCAACCTTCATAGGTTCAATGCGAGAGATGAATGAATAGTGTGCACAAAAGTTAGCTAAACGAGTTTTTGAGCGAGTGATTCTCCTGGTTTGGGTATCATTGTAGATTTGCTCGATGGGATGGTCTTTAGCAATTCTTGCTCGAACTTGTGAAAGCTTTTGCTTGGATCTTGGTTGAATGTCTTCTTCATCTTGTTCTTCTTCTTGGCCTTGTTCGTTGTTGACGTTGTCGTTCTCTTGTCGTGGTGGAGAAGGAGGTTGTTGGCGTTCATCTTCATGCACTTCCTCGTTTTCTTCATCTTGATGTGTCCCACTTGTGGATGCTTCCATATCAACTCTTGGTTCACCTTGTCGTGAGGTAGAAGCTTCCACTTGGATGGACGAGATACTCTCCTTCACCTCCGTTGGACGAATCTTGCCAATAGACAAGTCTTGGATTGCTTCCGAAGGGTCTTTGTCTCCTACATCAACTAGCAATTGCTCTACTTGCGAGCCATTAGATTCATCAAACTTCACATCTACCGTCTCTTCAACCTTTCGGGTGAAATTGTTGTAGACACGGTATGTGTGAGAGTTTGAGCCATAACCAAGTAGGAAACCTTCATGAGACTTAGGAGCAAATTTAGAACGATGATGTTTATCAAGAATGTAGCACTTTGAGTAGAATACTAGAAAGTATCCAACTTGTGGTTTGTTACCGGTGAGGAGCTCGTATGCCGTCTTGCCGAGCAGCTTGTGAAGATACAATCGATTTGTTGCATGACAAGCTATCTCAACCGCTTCCGCCCAAAAGTGCTTTGGCATCTTGTACTCATCAAGCATCGTTCTCGCCATTTCAATGAGTGTCCGGTTCTTCCTCTCAACAACTCCATTTTGTTGAGGTGTGTATGTAGCCAAGAACTCATGTGAAATCCCTTCTTCGTCAATAAATGTGTCCACATTTGCGTTCTTGAACTCCGTTCTGTTGTCGCTGCGAACCTTCTTGATTTTCACTTCAAATTGATTTTGGGCCTTCCTAGCGAAGTTCTTGAAGATCTTTTGGACCTGCGATTTATCATCGAGAAAGAACACCCACGTAAATCTTGAAAAATCATCAACTATAACTAGACCAAAAGAATTTCCACCAAGACTTTTGTAAGCGTTAGGACCAAAAAGATCCATGTGAAGTAGCTCGAGTGGTCTTCTCTTGGTCATGATGTTCTTCACGGGATGCCTTCCTCCAACCTGTTTACCTGCTTGACAAGCACTGCAAAGTCTATCCTTATCAAATATGACATCGTTAACGCCAAGGATATGATTTTCTTTAGTAAGCTTGTCAAGGATTCGCATACCAACATGACCTAATCATCTATGCCATAAACAACCTTTAGAGGATTTAGCAATAAGCAAGTTCTAGGTTGAGCCTTTTTAGTGAAATCAATAATGTAAAGATCACCTCTACGTATTCCGGTAAAGACCATTTTACGATTGTCTCTACGAAACACTTGGCAATCTACTTCAGTGAATAAAACATTGAAACCGAAATCAGCAAGTCTAGATACTGAAAGTAAATTGTAGCGAAGAGATTTAACGAGCATGACATTTTGTATGGAGCTATCATGTGAGATGGCCACCTTACCTAGGCCTACCACCTTACCCTTTGAGTTATCACCAAAGGTGACATACTTTTGAGGGCTGTCGTTTTCAGCAAGCTCACGGAACATATCTTTATCTCAGGTCATATGATCAGTACATCCACTATCAAGGACCCATTCCTTTCCTCCGGCCATGTAACCACGAAGATTTGCCATAAGACCAAAGTGTCTCATTGCATCATCAAGGTCATAGTCACTATCATCATCATCCTCATCAGAGTATTCATGTTCAACATCATCTTGTGATAGATCAATTCCTAGAGAGGGTAATTCATTAGATAAATGATCATTTCTATAGTTATATTTATGAATTCTAATAGCTCTAGAAATGATATTTCTAATGATTCCAACATCTCCTTTGGCACTCGTAAGATTTGTAAGCTCAAATAAGCAGTCACCAAATTTGGGATCATTGGAATTCATCTTAATCAAGGCAATGGATTTATGGAGAATTTCATCTAGATCTTTCAAGGAATAATTTGGAAAGAGTTCCTCAAGAAATTTCCATATGGTGTAGGCACACTTAAGAGTAGGCAAACATCCAATCAAGCTTCTAGGCAAGCCTCTAGTGATAAGATTAACAGTTATAAGATTGTGAATCATGTCAATTGACTCATCAAGGCTAGGGTGCATGGGATCAACATGAGGTGCACAAGGGCTAGAAATATACTTGCTCAAATGATATTCATTGAAAATCTCAAGCATTTCATTTTTCCACTCATGAAAATATTCTCCATCAAGAATAGGCACTCTACGTCTAAGACTCCCCAAAGTAGACTCATCCATCTTCCTCCAATGGTGTTTAAACCAAGGCAATGGAGACCAAAGCTTTGATACCAATTGAAAGGATCGAGAAGAGGAGTCTAGAGGGGGGTGATTAGACACTAAGTGCTAAAAGTTGCAGTTTTTAATTTTCTTAAGTTGAAGTGGAGTTTAGGCACAAGTTTAACAAACACAATACATATCAAGCATGCAAAGAGTATATGAGCAGCGGAAAGTAAAGCATGCGACTTGCAAGAATGTAAAGGGAAGGGTTTGGAGGATTCAAACGCAATTGGAGACACGGATGTTTTTGTTGTGGTTCCGATAGGTGGTGCTATCGTACATCCACGTTGATGGAGACTTCAACCCACGAAGGGTAACGGTCGCGCGAGTCCACAGAGGGCTCCACCCACGAAGTGTCCACGAAGAAGCAACCTTGTCTATCCCACCATGGCCATCACCCACGAAGGACTTGCCTCACTAGTGGTAGATCTTCACGAAGTAGGCGATCTCCTTGCCCTTACAAACTCCTTGGTTCAACTCCACAATCTTGTCGGAGGCTCCCAAGTGACACCTAGCCAATCTAGGAGACACCACTCTCCAAGAAGTAACAAATGGTGTGTTGATGATGAACTCCTTGCTCTTGTATTCAAATGATAGTCTCCCCAACACTCAACTCTCTCTCACAGGATTTGTATTTGGTGGAAAGAGGATTTGAGTGGAAAGCAACTTGGGAAGGCTAGAGATCAAGATTCATATGGTAGGAATGGAATATCTTGGTCTCAACACAAGTGTAGGTGGTTCTATCTCAGAAAATATGTATTGGAAGTGTAGGCATGTTCTGATGGCTCTCTCCACGAATGAAGAGGTGGTGGAGGGGTATATATAGCCTCCACACAAAATCTAACCATTACACATAACTTCCCAAACTTAGTGGGACCGAATGGTTAAACTCGGTCAGATCGATTCAGCAAAGCTAGTGACCGTTAGGGTTTTCGGTGGGACTGACATGCAACTCGGTAGGACCGATATGATTAGGGTTAGGGCATAATGTAATCTCGGTGAGACTGATTTTGGTAATAAGCTAACCAGAGAGTTGGTCAGGTAAACTCGGTGAGACCGATCGCTCATTTCGGTGAGACCGAAATGTTACGAAGGGAAAATAGAGAGTTTACATTGCAATCTCGGTGGGACCGATCGCTCATCTCGACGAGACCGAAATGTTACAAAGGGAAACAGAGAGATTACAACCCCATCTCGGTGAGACCGAGATCCCTATCGGTGAGACGATTTTCCTAGGGTTTGTGGCAGTGGCTATGACATTTGAAACTCGGTGGCGCCGGATAGGAAGAATCAATGGGGCCGAGTTTGACTTTTGGTTTAGGTCATATGTGGATGTGAGAAAGTAGTTGAGGGCTTTGGAGCATATCACTAAGCATTTGAGCAGGAGCCTCATTACGCAATCCCTCCTTGATAGTATTGGCTTTTCCTATAGACTCAGTGTGATCTTGGATCACTAAAATGGAAAATGTAGAGTCTTGAGCTTTGAGCTTGAGCCAATCCTTTGTCCTCAGCATTTTGAAGGGGTTTCACATCCTCTAGTCCATGCCACTTCACTGTTGAACTTGTCTGAAACATACTAGATAAAATGTTAGTCCAACAAGAGATATGTTGACATTAATTACCAAAACCACCTAGGGAGCACTTGTGCTTTCACGACGCCGCCGTGGGCTCCGCAGTGACCTCCGTCCTGCCGTCCTCCTAGTCTTGGTCTTGTTGGACCGATATGGAAACCTTTGCATGATGCCTCGGGACTCCTTGCCTTCGCTTGCCCCTTTAGCACCAAAGAGGAAACTGGCACCCTGCGCCCGTTGGCACCCGCCTGGCCTTGGTCATCATGGCTCACATCACGCGGACCTCGCGAGGTGCACCTTGCATAGATATCTCCGCTCCTCGGGAGCCAGCCTAGGGAGGCTGCCCCCAAGAGGTCTTGGCGTCGTCCGCCTCGTGAGGCTTGGCCCCTCGCGAGGGTCTTGAGTGATTGTTGATGAAGATGGGCCATACCAGGCCATTGGTGGAGCCACGCCATGGGCCGCAGGCAGGCAAGTCTCGGTACCCCCGTTCCCAGGACGCCAACAGTAGCCCCCGGGCCCAAGGCGCGCTCGTAATTGGCGTCGAGGCGAAGCCAAGGGTCAAGTGTGGAGCGCCGCGGGCCCCAATAGCCTGTGGCCTCGATTGAAGCATGTCGATTGACAGGTCATGGGCGTCTTCGCTTCCCCATGCTGCCTCGGTAACTGCCCGACTTGATGAGACCCTGCTGCATGCAGACCAAAATCATCGTTACCTTAGATCATGGGGGCCGGCGGTTGGCCTCGCTCTGGCTATAAACGAGGAAGGGGCGAAGCCCCCGTTGCTCATTTCCTCCTCTGCTCCGCTTGCTTCTTCTTCCTCCTCCTTGCTGCAACATCCATGGCGCCGATACAGAGGTTCTCCACCGCCGAGAAGGGGAAGGCCCCCCATGAAGAACTTGGGCCACTCCCACCAAAGAAGAGGCCGGTCCGCTCCTGCGACATCGTCGAGAGGCCGGAGGTGACGAGGCGTTGGTACGAGCGGCCTCCCCCGGGCTACCCGCTGCCCTTGTACGCTCAGGCAGGAGGCTCCAAAGGAGGAGGCAGCGACGCGTCTCGCGCCATGTCCATGATGGCCGTGCAGTGGTGGAGCGCGCCGCCGCCCCGCGAACACATGCCGAGGGCTCCTCGCGAGAACTCGTGGTGTGGGCGGCGATGCCACCGCGCACATGGATCTGATTCCCGACGTTCTTTGCCGAAGTGATGCCGCCAAGGGGGCCACTCAAGTTGTGGCTACAGCACGCCGAGTGCGGTACCCCAGCAACGGGAGCAGAGGTTGAGGCCGTCTCCCAGGGCAAGATCTTCATGACCCGTGGATGGGGCGAGGTCGCCCGCGTCTTCCGTGCGGAGGGCACCCTCGCCATCCATTTCGAGTATGACGACGCCTCCAGGATGTTCTTCAAAGTCTTTGACGAGGAAGGCCGCCGCCTGGAGTGCTGTCCTGAAGGAGATTGCCAGGACACTGTAGGGGCATGCGCTAGGCCCGCCCATGGTCCTGCCGACGATTCCTCCAGCAACAGCGATGGTGCATGGGAGTCCAGCGACTCTCCCGCGCCTGACAAGACTCCAGAGACGAGCGATGACAGCTACGTGCCCCCGAGCTCACGCCGTGCCCGGAGCGCGGCGACAGCGTCCGCCCATCGCCTCCGCTGATCTGGATGGGGTTGGCGCCAGTCCCTCGTGGCCCGCCATTGATGGTGGTGCCAGCGGTGATACTAGTAGATAGGGATCCTAGAATCTTCCTTATTTTGTTCCCTACAAGGAATCAAGACAAACCCGTGGGGGCATGTAAAGAATCTGTAATGCTTTGCATCAATATTATCTTCACCGCGAAATCTGTGATTGCACGTCTCGTTTTGGCATTGTCCCCCTTTTCGTCCTCACGGTAGCTTAGTGCTCTACGCCGACAGGTCCCAGTCCCCAGGCAGGCTTCAGCCGTCGCTGGTATGCCAGGTCGCGATGCCGTGGTCAAGGCCAGGAGGTGAGTGGCCCGAGGTCCGGTAAGAGATCCTGTGGTGTGATGCTCAAGAGGTCCCCCTTAGCGTGCAAGCAGCTCCCTGAAGGTAGAAAAGGCATGCGGCATTGCCAGAGCGAGGCTGCAGGAGTCGAAAATCCTAAGTTGTGAGCTGAGCTACCTTGGATACGCGACTTATCTTAGCGATCTCGGATTAGTTCCTTGCATGGTGCCCGGTTCGCGGCTGCTGATGGCGATGCTGCCAGGTTGTGTCCATGCTAGCTCCCGCCCTTCATGCTTCCCTGAGTGCTCTGCGTCCTCGGGTCCTGGCCCTCGAGCGAGCTGAGCTGCCGCTGGTATGCTAGGTCGTGATGCCGTGGTCAAGGCCAGGGGGTGAGGGCTAGAGAGCCGGTAAGAGCTCCTGAGGCGCGATGCTTAGGAGCCCTCCCTTTAACGCCCAAGCAAAAAGCATGAAGGGGAGCAGCTGGCGGGACCTCTTGTGGCTAGGCACCAAAGGTTCCTGCGGGTTAGTGCGAGATAGAGAGAGTGGCCCGGGCCGTGCTTGCCGTCCTGCCATTGCTACTTCCGCAAGAAGATGAAGGCACTGAGGATCTGGTGAGGTGGTGTACACGGAGCGGGCCGCAAGCCAGAGCTTGATCGCACAGGTTTACTAGTGTTGCAGGGACGGACCCGAGCACAAGCACCGTGCCAGCATGCAAGTCTCTCGTTGCGGGATAAGCAAGTGCCCGATCGGCATCGCAGGAGGCCGCGATGAGCAGTGGTTACAGAGCAATTCACGCGAGAAGGCAAATTAGTTCAGATAGATGCAAGAACGATACATGCCATTGGGACGAACCCTAGTGGCCTGGGGATGATGCGGCCCGTGAGGCGCCCCCAGAAAAGTAAGCTAAAGATGCAAAAAGGATACATGTCGCAGGGACATGCCCATGTGACTTGGGGATAATGCTGCCCGATGGGCGCCCCTTACTGAATGAACTGCAAAGAGTCACTTGATATCGTGTTGGAGTGGTGTCGGGGCAGCTGAAGACGCATGCTGGAGAGGTTGCCCCTCACGAGCCACCAGGGTCCTAAGCCACAAGGGGCTCTATAGGCCCAGGTGGCTCCTAAAGAACCATCGCGATCTCCTCTAGGATGGCGTGATGCCTGGCCTCCTGAGCCGCTAGAATGCTCCGTAGGTGACGCTGGGAGGTGACAACCACGTTCGGCAGTCCGAGAGGCATGCGAACATAGCTGTGAGGGGGACCCTCGCACCACCCAACGCGCAAAGGCCAGAATCATCACTGACATGCAACCCAGTTGAGCCCTAGAACGTCAACGCAGACGTGCAGCCTGCCACCCTCGCCAGGGTGGAGAGCTGCGCTAGATGGTGGGCGATGGCAGCCACGCATGGACCCTGCCTCTTGAAGCTCCTGGATCGCCTTGGTGATGAATTCCTGAGCACAAGGCGCTCCACGCCTCATGCCCTCTTGAGGGAAACGTGCGGTGAAGCACGCCTGCACATGCATGGTGCCCGAGCGCCTCCCATGTGACGATGGATAGGTCTGAGGCCCTCCAGAAGAGAGCCCCCGAGCCCAGCCCGAGGAGGGCGTCGGGCACGCCTTCCTATGCGAGGGAAGGAGGCGCCCCATCTATGGGCGCAGGTCCTGAGGTGGTGCTGCTGGAGACGCCGCCCTCCTGAGGTCCTTGGCGGAGTAGCTACTTCTTCTTCTTGGGGTTGGCCTCAGGAGGGTGCAAGGTGCCTCTATTGTCGGGATCTTCGGCCGCTGCAGCCTGGTAAGCGTGCTCCAGGGAGCACACTGCATCTCTTTCCTCGCAGGTGACCGAGATGACGCCGCCACTCCCTGGAATCTTGAGGATGTTGTAGCCGTGGTGGGTCACTGCCATGAACATGGCCAAGGCTGGATATCCAAGGATAGCATTGTACGGCAGGCAGATGTGGGCGACGTCAAAGTCGATGAGCTCGGTGCGGTAGTTGTCATGCTGGCCGAAGGTGACAGGGAGGTGGACCTGCCCTATCGGGGTGGTGGAGCCATCAGTCACTCATGAGAAAGGCTTGGTAGGCTGTAGCTGATCGTCTAGCACCTGAAGGTTGTCAAATGTCTCGACGGACAGGACATTGAGCCTTGCGCCGCTATCGATGAGGGTCTTGGTGACTTGAATGTTGCTGATGACGGGTGAGCAGAGCATCGGGAGAGCATCAAACGTTGCTGCACACTTAAGCTGATCCGCCAAGCTGAAGGTGATGGCGCACTTGGACCACCGGAGCGGGCGCATGGCCTCAAGCCTGGGAAGGGCCGCATTCACCTCGCGAGCAAACCGCTTGAAGACGTGCTGAGAGGCTGGCAGCCTGAGCACCGCCCAAGATATATGAGACGGCACGCGGTTACTGGAAGCCCCCAGCCCCCTCGTCCTGATGGTGGTCGTCGTTCCTCCTTGGTGGTGGCGGTAGCGAAGGGAGGCCAGTGTTTCCCTGAGGGCGGTCCTCACGAGGCTGCTCCCACCAGGGGCCCTCGCGAGGCTGGTCCTTCCAGTGGTCCTTGCAAGGCCGGTCGCGCCACTCCTGGCGGGGGCCGCGGTCGTCCCAGCGTCCTCCACTTCGTCCTCCTCCTCGGCCGTAGCCCTGGTCGTTGCGCTCGGGGCGTCGACCAAAGTGCTCATCTTGGATGGTCCTGAGCTCCTGACAGTCGTTGTGTTGTGGCTGTGAACATTGTGGAAGGCGCGGAAGGGGTGGTTGGCCCTGGATGATTCGGGGTGGTCGCAGTCGCGCTTCATCTCTGGCTCCGCCACGAGCACGGCAGCCCCCTTGCACTTCATGTCCTTGATCTTTGCCTTCTTGTCCTCCTGGTCAGTAGCTGGGAGCTCGAGGAGGGAGAGGCGCCCTTCCTCAGCCCTTGCGCACTTGGTTGCCATGCTGAACATCTCCAGGGTCGAGCATAGCTCCTTGTGGATGGTGAGCTCCTCCTTCATCTTGATGTCGCGGATGCCATCGGAGAATGCGGAGATGATGGCCGCGTCCGTCACCTTGGAGATCTTGATGAGGACGCTGTTGAAGCGCTGGATGTACTTTTGTAGGATTCCCCTGGTTGTTGCTTGATGCATCACAGGTCGCCAGCAGCAGGCGGGCGGCCGCGAGTGCCCTGGAAGTTGGCGACGAAATGCTCGTGCATCTCGCCCTAGGAGGAGACCGATCCCGCAGACAGGTTCAGGAGCCACGAGCACGCACCATCCTTGAGGGCCATGGCAAACCAGTTCGCCATGACCTTCTCGTCTCCGTTGGCTGCCTCGATGCTCAGCTCATAGAGCTGCAATAACTCCGGATGGTCGGGGGTGCCGTCGTAGCGTGGAGGCAGGTCGGGCTTGAACTTGCCTGGCCAGACGATGGTGCGCAGCTCAGGAGTGAAGGCTCGGCAACCTGCTGTGGTCACTGGAGCCCGTCGCGGTGGTGGAGCCTGGTCTTGATATCCATGCATCGCCACCATAGGTGGCACGCGGTCTTGACGTGGTGGTGCGGGGAGTGCAGGAGCGTTCTCTTGCGGTCGAGGGACCTCCTGGCAGCTTCCTTCTTCCTGCACGGGCACACGGCGTGGCGGATCACGCTGCGGGACCGTGTGTCTTGGGGCGAGGACACCGTCTTGATGCAGAGGCGGCGGGGGCGCTCTGTGAGCCGTGTGTCTTGGTGCGAGGGCGCTATCTTGATGCGGAGGCGGAGGAGGCGTTCTGTGAGCTACGTCGCCTGCGGCTGGAGGTGGGCGAGGCAGCGAGAGGGATGGTGCGGGGGAGCCCCCGGCAGCGCTAACAAGCTCGGCGATGCGGTCCAGCCAGTCATCGTAGAGGTCGTTGACCGGGCGATAACGCAGGAGCTCGCGTTCCATGAGCAGTGCGGCCTGCGCATCCGTGGGCACGCGACAAGCATGGGACGGCGAGCCGGTCGGAGTCAGCGACGGGGTGGCGGTGCGTCCGTCCCGCCGCACTGAGGGGTGCAACGATGAAGCCTGCTGCTTGTTTGCTGCTGGGCCGGTGGCGGCATTGGTAGTAGGTGATGGAGAACGGCGGGGAGGTCCGCCAACGGGCGCCGTCTGAGCGACGCAGGCGGCGAGGGCGGCGCGACGCTCAGCACGGGCTCGGCGAGCATCATACATGGATGCGGTGGAGCAGTGGAGCGTGAATCAATGGAAGAACAGCTTCAGCGCACCCCTACCTAGCGTGCCAAAAGTCGGATCATGGGTTCCAGTAAACCCTTGAGGTTCGAACACTGGGGTGTGCATGAAGGTCTCTCTCTTCCTCGCTCACTCTCGCAACGATCTCTAGGCCTAGCTTGAGGAACCGAAGGAACAAGTGACATGAGAGTTTATACTGGTCCAGGCCACCATTGTGGTGTAATACCCTACTCCATGAAGGCCAAGGACTAGAGGGGAAACCCTTCTCCCATCTAGGGAGGAGGTCAAGGAAGAAGAAGACGAAGGGCCCCCCTCTCCCCTTCTCTTCCGGTGGCGCCGGAACACTGTCGTGGCCATCATCATCACCGCAATCTTCACCAACAACTTCACCGCCATCATCACCAACTCTTCCCCCCCTCTATGCAGCGGTGTAACCTCTCTCTTACCCGCTGTAATCTCTACTTAAACATGGTGCTCAACGCTATATATTATTTCCCAATGATGTATTGCTATCCTATGATGTTTGAGTAGATCCGTTTTGTCCTATGGGCTATTTGATGATCAAGATTGGTTTGAGTTGCATGTTTTATTATTGGTGCTGTCCTATGGTGCTCTCCGTGTCGCGCAAGCATGAGCGATCCCCGCTGTAGGGTGTTGCAATACATTCATCATTCGCTTATAGTGGGTTGCGTGAGTGACTGAAACACAAACCCGAGTAAGGGGATTGTTGCGTATGGGATAAAGAGGACTTGATGCTTTAATGCTATGGTTGGGTTTTACCTTAATGATCTTTAGTAGTTGCAGATGCTTGCTAGAGTTCCAATCATAAGTGCATATGATCCAAGTAGAGAAAGTATGTTAGCTTATGCCTCTCCCTCATATAAAATTGCAATAATGATTACCGGTCTAGTTATTGATTGCCTAGGGACAAATAACTTCCTCGTAACAAAAAGCTCTTTACTAAAACTAACTTAGCTGTTTCTTTATCTAAACAGCCCCTAGATTTTATTTACGTGCTCTTTATTATCTTGCAAACCTATCCAACAACACCTACAAAGTACTTCTAGTTTCATACTTGTTCTAGGTAAAGCGAACGTCAAGCGTGCGTAGAGTTGTATCAGTGGTCGATAGAACTTGAGAGAATATTTGTTCTACCTTTAGCTCCTCGTTGGGTTCGACACTCTTACTTATCAAAAACTATTGCGATCCCCTATACTTGTAGGTTATCAATGTTTGAGCATGGTGGGCTAGGGATAACTTATTTTAGCGTTGATATTTTGAAAGACATGGTTGCTTGTTGATATGCTTGAGTATCTAAATTATCATGTCAAAACTTGACTATTGCTTTGAACAACTAAAAGTCCAATTGTCCAGGATATAAAGAAAAGAATATGATATGACATGATAGGTAGCATTCCACATCAAAAATCTGTTTTTATCACTTACCTACTCGAGGATGAGTAGGAGTTAAGCTTGGGGATGTTGATACATCTCCAACGTATCTACAATTTTTTGTTGTTCCATGCTATTCTATTATCAATCTTGGATGTTTTATAATCATTTTATAGTCATTTTATATCATTTTTGGTACTAACCTATTGACATAGTGCCAAGTGCCAGTTCAAGTTTTTTCCGTGTTTTTTACATCGCAGAAAATCAATATCAGATGGAGTCCAAATGCCACAAAACTTTACGGAGATTTTTTATGGACCAGAAGGAACATGTTGAGCCATGTTTGCACCTGAGGGGAGTCCCGAAGAGGGGACAACCCGCCAGGGCATGCCAGGAGACCCAGGCGCACCCTGGTGGGTTGTGCCCATCTCGGGTGCCCCCGGACCGCCTGTTTGCTCTATAAATACCCCAAAAAATCCCAGAACCCTAGGGCAGTCGACGAAATATTCATCCAGCCGCTGCAGAGTCTAGAACCACCAGATCCAATCTAGACACCATCTCGGATGGGGTTCGCCACCTCCATTGGTGCCTCTCCGATGATGCGTGAGTAGTTCTTTGTAGACCTTCGGGTCCGTAGTTAGTAGCTAGATGGCTTCATCTCTCTCTCCTGATTCTCAATACAATGGTCTCTTAGAGATCCATATGATGTAACTCTTTTGCGGTGTGTTTGTTGGGATTGATGAACTTTGAGTTTATGATCAGATCTATCTTTTTATATCCATGAAAGTACTTTGAGTTTCTTTAATCTCTTATATGCATGATTTCTTATAGCCTCGTATTTCTTATCCGATATTTGGGTTTTGTTTGGCCAACTTGATCTATTTATCTTCCAATGGGAAGAGGTGCTTTGTAGTGGGTTCGATCTTACGGTGCTTGATCCCAGTGACAGAAAGGGAAATGACATGTATGTATCATTGCTACTAAGGATAAAACGATGGGGTCTATCTCTACATAGATAGATCTTGTCTACATCATGTCATCGTTCTTATTACATTACTCTGTTTCTCCATGAACTTAATACACTAGATGCATGCTGGATAGCGGTCGATGTGGGGAGCAATAGTAGTAGATGCAGGCAGGAGTCGGTCTACTAATCTTGGACATGATGCCTATAAAATGATCATTGCCTAGATATCATCATAATTATTTGAGGTTCTATCAATTTCCCAACAGTAATTTGTTTACCCACCGTTTGCTATTTTTCTCGAGAGAAGCCACTAGTGAAACCTACGACCCCCGGGTCTTCTTTCTCATATATTTTCCTTTGCGATCTACTTTTCTCTTGCATTTATTTTCAGATATATTAATCCAAAAACCCAAAAATACTTTACTGCAATTTATTTTATTTGCAATCTATTTATTTAATCTATTACAACTTTCTATCTTCACGCACCAATTTCTGGCACCGTTACCCGAAAGGGATTGACAACCCCTTTAACACGTCAGGTTGTGAGGATTTGTTATCTGTGTGCAGGGGCTGTTTAAGTTGTGTTGCTTGGTTCTCCTACTGGTTCGATAACCTTGGTTTCATATCTGAGGGAAATACCTACCGCCGCTATGCTGCATCATCCATTCCTCTTTGGGGAAATATCGACGTAGCTTCAAGCGACATCAAGCACCCGCACCTGGTCCTTTCCCCTAGCCTCCTTTTCAGTGGCTAGGTCCTTCTCAGCCTTGGCGGCCGTGGCCTACTACTGCTAGGTCTCCTGTCGAGCTTTTGACAGCTCGGCCATAGCAGTTGTCATTCAAATAGCTCAGCATTAGCTTTACAATTCAAAAAAATCTATCTTTTCTCAAAATTTGACAACATCTCAGATTTGTAGCTTACCTTGAGATAGCTCAGTCTGGTTGTTCATCAGATTGAGGCCCTCTTCAGACCTCTTGAGCTTCCGGTCCATCTCAATCTCCTCAGAGGCGGAGTCCAAATCCAAGGTCGAGATCTACAAACAAACAATTCTTACTTAGCCCACGTTCCCGATATCAATGCTCCAGACACACATTTTCAATGTCGGTCGGAGTCTTGTGGGCTACTTGTTAATCGCCTCATGAGGCTCTACTTTGATCCCAAAGCCAGTTTCTTAAAACTAGCCTTGGGCTCGAGTGCTACTCACTGGCTATGTTGTCTAAGTGCTATGCTATGATGTAGGTGAAAATGTCTTCAGACAAAAGCACGGATTTGCAAACAATTCTAAGCATGAGGATTACTCTTAATACAAATACAAATACAAAGAAATATACCTCAAAGCTCTTAACGAGGCCCTTGAAGACCTTATGCATTCCGGCCTCCGCTGACCGGAAGCCCTACGTGCAGTGTCGATCAGTGTGCGGTGCTCTTCCTTGATGGAGGAGCCCGTTAAGGCTACCTCCATCTCTTCGGTCCATCCCGCGGTAGCTCGCCCTGGGGCGGAAGGCGGGGTCGGTAGAACCTCGGAACCCAACACCGAAGTGCTGGGAACGAAGGACACCGGCTGTGGCGTTGGCGCTAGAGTCGGCCTTGGCTGGGCCGATGTTTGTCCCAGCCCTTCCCTGACAACCTCGGGAACCTCGACCCTTGGCCTTGTTTGGCCGAGGTTTCAACCTCGGCCATGACGACCGATATCTCGGCCCCCGTGGTGTTAACTAGGGGGCGGACTGGATGTCGATTCCCCCAACCCCTCTAGAGCTGGAGGGAGAGTGGCGGGATCAGGCATCCCACTAGCGGGCAGTAGCCCGCGGTAGGTATCACCGCTGAGGCGCACCTTTGGTGGACTGAAGAAAATTACCCGTATGAGTTTTATCTTGATAAAAGGACTTGTTGAAGACCACATATGGTGATGCTGACATACCTCTGAGGCGCTGGCTTCATCCTCCCCAGCTCGAAGAGGTCATCGTCTGACTCGTCAGAGAAGCTGGTCTTCTCCGGCGAAGCAGACCTGTCGGTGGATTTGGCGGAAGCCTTACGCGGCCTCTTTTGGCCCTTCGACCGCACTTCTGCCCCGACGTCCTCAGACGCTGCCCTCTTCCCCTTGAGGGAAGGGTTCCCTTCCCCCGTGTCCTCCTCCACATCGTCATCATGAATGGAGGAGGCATCAGTCTCCTCAGATCGGGTGACCGAGGTCTCGCATGGCCGAAGGCCCGCCTTGCCCTTTGGAGGCTTTGACCCCTTGGGGATCACCACGCACGGCTCCTCGAATAGGAGGGCCGTGAGTAGGGGGTCCTCTCCCCCTCGGGCAGTGGCACCTGACACAGCATCTGCTGTGCCTTGGGGATCCACTTCTACAAATACGAGACCAATTGATTAGTCAAGGTCTATATCTCAAATAAACGCAGAGTATAGAACTGTGTATTGAAAGATTACCTCAGGGGCATCGTGGCCGGCTTCAAAGCCGAGGTACCGCCCTTCCAAAGGGAAATCATTCTCGAACGGCTTGAACAGCAGCGTCCACATTTCAGCCAAGGTGGAGCGGAAGAAGTGGTGACTGGGAGTCGTGTCCTCGAGCTTGTACACCCACGTCGGGGTGGCTCGAGATTGGAGTGGGAGGACACGACAATGGAGCATGACGTTCACCACGTCTACCAGCTCGAGGCTTTTATGATCAAAACACCACTGGATATTCTTGGATAGTGCCTCCACCTCCCCTGGGTTCCCCCAGGCAATGCCCTTCTTCTTCAAGAACGTAAGCTTCTTCATAGGCCCGGCTGAAAATGCCGGAACCTCGTCCTGGCAAGCAGCAAGCGAGTTAATCCAGTCTGATGTGTCAGTTGATAATAACAAGAAGATCTGGAAGATGAAGATACCTCTTAATAATAAAATGTTTGCATGGTATCTTCGCCGCGGAGTCATTCTTACTAAAGATAACCTTATTAAGAGAAATTGACATGAAAGTACGCAATATGTCTTTTGTCACCGTGATGAGACAATAAAAGATTTATTCTTCCAATGCAAATTGGCTCGTTCTATCTGGTCAGTTATCCAAATAGTTTCTGACTTGTATCCTCCGTATAGTGTTGCTAACGTATTTGGCAACTGGTTACATGAGATTGTCACAGGTTTAGAACTCTTCTAGGGATGGGAGCGTTTGCCGTTATTTGGTCGCTCTGGCTATGTAGAAATGGTAAGGTTTTTAATGATAAAAGCACTTCTCTGATGCAGGTTATCTACAGATGTATTGAGACTCTTTGTTTATGGCCCTCTCACAACGCGTCGAGAATCGAGACTTGGTTACGAATGTGTGTACACAATTGAAGCTGCGGCGAGGGATACTTTTACCCAACATGAGTGGCAGCATGTTCTTAGGATTGGCTCCCCTCCGCTTTAGGTATCATACGGACTCTACATGTATTTTGTATTTCGCTGCTTTATTTTTCATTTGTGTGAGGGACCTTGTTTGACTGTGTGCATCTTAGTTATGCAGAGACCAGGTGTAATGCCTAAATCTTTCAAGTAATAAAGCATCCCTTTTCAAAAAATGTCACATCTATATGAGCCCTATACACACCTTTGGTTTTAATAGATAGATTAAGAAAAAGGGTTCCCCCCACTTTAGATTATAAAGCAACGTCCAACCGATACAACCATCGCACTGGGGTGATACGTCCATTTTGCATCATGCTTTTATATCGATATTTATTGCATTATGGGCTGTTATTACACATTATGTCACAATACTTATGCCTATTCTCTCTTATTTTACAAGGTCTACATAAAGAGGGAGAATGCCGACAGCTGGAATTCTGGGTTGGAAAAGGAGCAAATATTAGAGACCTATTCTGCACAACTCCAAAAGTCCTGAAACTCCACAGAAGTCAGTTTTGGAATATATATAAAAAATATTGGGCGAAGAAAGCACCAGAGGGGGGCCACCCATCATCCACGAGGGTGGGGGCGCGCCCCTTGTCTCACGGGCCCCCTGGCAGGCCTCCGGTGCCCATCTTTGGCTATATGAACTCTTTCACCCTGAAAAAAAATCATAAGCAAGCTTTCGGGATGAAGCACCGCCGCCACGAGGCGGGACCTTGGCGGAACCAATCTAGGGCTCCGGCGGAGCTGTTCTACCGGGGAAGCATCCCTCCGAGAGGGGGAAATCATCACCATCGTCATCACCATCGATCCTCTCATCGGGAGGGGGTCAATCTCCATCAACATCTTCACCAGCACCATCTCATATCAAACCCTAGTTCATCTCTTGTATCCAATCTTTGTAGAAAAACCTCAGATTGGTACCTGTGGGTTGCTAGTAGTGTTGATTACTCCTTGTAGTTGATGCTAGTTGGTTTATTTGGTGGAAGATCATATGTTCAGACCCTTTATGCATATTAATACCCCTCTGATTATGAACATGAATATGATTTGTGAGTAGTTACGTTAGTTCCTAAGGACATGGGAGAAGTCTTGCTATAAGTAGTCATGTGAATTTGGTATTCGTTCGATATTTTGATGAGATGTACGTTCTCTTTCCTGTACTGGTGTCATGTGAACATCGACTACATGACACTTCACCATTGTTTGGGCCTAGGGGGAGGCATTGGGAAGTAATAAGTAGATGATGGGTTGCTAGAGTGACAGAAGCTTAAACCCTAATTTATGCGTTGCTTCGTAAGGGGCTGATTTGGATCCATATGCTTCATGCATGGTTAGGTTTACATTAATACTTCTTTTGTAGTTGTGGATGCTTGCAATAGGGGTTAATCATAAGTGGGATGCTTGTCCAAGTAAGGGCAGTACCCAAGCACCGGTCCACCCACATATCAAATTATCAAAGTACTGAACGCGAATCATATGAGCGTGATGAAAACTAGCTTGACGATAATTCCCATGTGTCCTCGGGAGCGCTTTCCTTTATATAAGAGTTTGTCCAGGTTTGTCCTTTTCTACAAAAAGGATTGGGACATTGCTGCACCTTATTTACTTTTATTACTTGTTACCCGTTACAAATTACCTTATCACAAAACTATCTGTTACCGATAATTTCAATGCTTGCAGAGAATACCTTACTGAAAACTGCCTATCATTTCCTTCTGCTCCTCGTTGGGTTCGACACTCTTACTTATCGAAAGGACTACGGTAGATCCCCTACACTTGTGGGTCATCAAGACTCTTTTCTGGCGCCGTTTCCGGGGAGTGAAGTGCCTTTGGTAGGTGGAATTTGGTAAGGAAAATTTTATATAGTGTGCTGAAATTTACTATCACTTGTTACTATGGAAAGTAATCCTTTGAGGGGCTTGTTCGGGGTATCTTCACCCTGACCAGTAGAGCAAAGAGTTGCTCCTCAACCTACTGAACCTACTGAAAATGTTTACTTTGAAATTCCTTCAGGTATGATAGAGAAACTGCTAGCTAATCCTTTTACAGGAGAAGGAACATTGCATCCCAATTTGCACCTAATCTATGTGGATGAATTTTGTGGATTATTTAAGCTTGCAGGTATGCCCAAGGATGTTATCAAGAAGAAGGTCTTCCCTTTATCTTTGAAGGGAAAGGCATTGACATGGTTTAGGCTATGTGATGATATTGGATCATGGAACTACAACCGATTGAAATTGGAATTTCATCAGAAGTTTCATCCTATGCATCTGGTTCATCGTGATCGTAATTATATATATATATATATATATATATTTTTAGCCTCGCGAAGGAGAAAGCATCTCTCAAGCTTGGGGGAGGCTTAAGTCAATGTTATATTCATGTCCCAATCATGATCTCTCAAGAGAAATTATTATTCAAAAAAATTATGCTCGGCTTTCTCTCAATAATCGCTCCATGCTCGATACTTCTTGTACTAGATCTTTTATGATGAAGACTATTGAATTTAGATGGAATTTATTGGAAATAATTAAATGCAACTATGAAGATTGGGAACTCAACGAAGCTAAGGATTCAGGTATAACACCTAAGTTTGATTGTGTTAAATCTTTTATGGATACTCATGCTTTTTGTGAATTTAGCACTAAATATGGACTTGACTCTGAGATAATAGCTTCTTTTTGTGAATCATTTGCTACTCATGTTGATATCCCTAAGGAGAAGTGGCTTAAATATCATCCTCCCATTGAAGTAAAAGTAGTTGAACCTATTAAAGTTGAAGAAAAGACTATCACTTATAATGTTGATCCTATTGTTCCTACCGCTTATATTGAGAAACCACCTTTCCCTGTTAGAATAAAGGATCATGCTAAAGCTTCAACTATGGTCAATAAAAGTAATATTAGAACACCCAAACCCTCTGAGCAAATTAAAGTTGAACCTAGTATTGCTATGGTTAAAGATCTCTTGGTTGATAATATTGATGGGCATGTTATTTACTTTTGTGATGAAGCTTCTAGAATTGCTAGACCCAATACTAAAAATAAACATAGACCTGTTGTAGGCATGCCTATTATTTCTGTTAAAATTGGAGATCGTTGCTATCATGGCTTATGTGATATGGCTGCTAGTGCGAGTGCAACACCTCATTCTTTATACGAAGAAATTATGCATGATATTGCACCTACCGAGTTATAAGGTATTGATGTTACAATTAAGCTTGACAATAGAGATACTATTTCACCGATTGGGATTGTTAGAGATGTTGAAGTCTTGTGTGGGAAAGTTAAATATCTATGAATTATTCACTTGTTATTGAACCATTTGACGTTTGGGGCTTTGATTACATGGGACTGTTTCCTTCCTCTAATGGGTATACACATATTTTAGTTGCTGTTGATTACGTTACTAAGTGGGTAGAAGCTATTCCAACTAGTAGTGATGATCATAACACCTCTATTAAGATGCTTAAAGAAGTTATTTTTCTGAGGTTTGGAGTCCCTAGATACTTAATGACTGATGGTGGTTCACATTTTATTCATGGTGCTTTTCGTAAATTGCTTGCTAAGTATGATGTTAGTCTTAGAATTGCATCTCCATATCACCCATAGTCTAGTGGTCAAGTAGAACTGAGCAATAGAGAGCTTAAATTAATTTTGTAAAAGACTGTTGATAGATCTAGAAAGAATTGGTCCAAGAAACTTGATGATGCATTATGGGCCTATAGAACCGCATATAAAAATCCTATGGGTATGTCTCCCTATAAAATGGTTTATGGAAAAGCGTGTCACTTACCTCTCTAACTAGAACATAAAGCATATTGGGCCATTAAAGAGCTCAATTATGATTTCAAACTTGCCGGTGAGAAGAGACTATTTGACATTAGCTCACTTGATGAGTGGAGAACCCAGGCCTATGAAAATGCCAAACTATTTAAAGAAAAAGTTAAAAGATGGCATGACAAAAGGATACAAAAACATGAGTTTAATTTAGGTGATTATGTATTGTTATACAACTATCCTTTAAGATTTTTTGCAGGAAAACTCCTCTCTAAATGGGAAGGTCCTTACATTATCGAGGAGGTCTATCGTTCCGGTGCCATAAAAATCAACAACTTCGAAGGCACAAATCCGAGGGTGGTGAACGGTCAAAGAATCAAGCATTATATCTCAGGTAATCCTATAAATGTTGAAACTAATGTTATTGAAACCATAACCCCAGAGGAGTATATAAGGGACACCTTGCAAAACGTTTCAGCCTCCGAAAAGGAAGAGGTATGTGGTACGGTAAGTAGACCGACTCCAAAACAGTTCTGATAGAAAATTTTCTCCGTTTTGGAATATTTAAGAAAATAGGAAGATAAGAAGCAGCCCGGAAAGGACACGAGGCATCCACGAGGGTGGAGTGCGCGCCCTACCCCCCTGGGTGTGCCCCCTTCCCTCGTAGGCACCTCGTGTGTCCTCTGGACTCCGTTTTCTTGCATGATACTTCTTTTGGTCGGTAAAAATTCATTATATAATCTCCCAAAGGTTTTGACCACCGTACCTCGCAAATATCTCCTGTTTTTGTTTTGAGCTGTTTTTCTAACAGATCTAGATCACCATGACATCTTCAAGCGCCCCAAGGACAAGTTTTTCGAGAGGGTCATCAACCCCTACCTCGCGGAGGTGCTGCAACACCCTCAAACCATTGAGTTGCGTGAGGGGGTGCTGCACATCCGCGATGTTGAGGGACCAAGGAGGACTGGAAGCATGGAGACAAGACTCGAAGCAATGGAGCAACAAGTTTTCAAGTGCCAGGGGATGGTGGAACGCGGACTCGACGCCAACCACATGATGATCGTAGAGTTCACCAACAACCACAAGCTGGATGCCAAGAACATTGGGGAGACCATCTTCAAACTTCACGAGAAAATCGAGCACCTCCAAGCGCAGATCTATGACCTACAAAACCAAAACTATGAGTATGAATATAGATTCAAGAGGATGAGTTTGGCTGCAGATTCGAGGATCCCGGAGACTCGATCATCCTTCTATGATGGTGAGCCTATGCCTTGGAAGATGGATGACAAGCCTACATCATCAACAACTCCATCATCACTACCACCAAAGGAGAATTGAGTATCAGGTATGGGCACTCCCCTTGGCAACTGCCAAGCTTGGGGGAGTGCCCCGGTATCGTATCACCATCACACTTTTACCTTTACCGTTTTTCTTAGTTCGATCCTTTTGGTAATATCTTGATCTAGTAGAATAAAGTTTTAGTATGATCTAGTTTGGAGTTTTGCTTTATGATCCTTCTATGTAATCGAGTCCGCGAGCTATATATAATAAAGATTAGTTTTGAGTCAAGGGCTTTGCTATCTTGCTATGATCTTGAGGGAATAAAAGTAAAAAGAAAAAGAAATAAAGAGATCATATTGGTCTTATGGAGAGTAATGACTTCACATATAAAGAGTATGATGAATAAAAGTTGTTGAGAGTTGATAAACATAGTTTTGGTCATCGTTGCAATTAATATGAAGTAATAAAGAAAGAGAGGTTTTCACATATAAATATATTATCTTGGACATCTTTTATGATTGTGAGCACTCATTAAAATATGACATGCTAAAAAATTGATGTTGAACAAGGAAGACAACGTAATGGGTTATGTTTTCTTATATCCGAAATAAATTATATTGGCATGGATCATCCAACATGTTGAGCTTGCCTTTGCCCCTCATGCTAGCCAAATTATTTGCACCAAGTAGAGATACTACTTGTGCTTCCAAATATCCTTAAACCTTGTTTTGTCATGAGAGTCCACCATATCTACCTATGGATTGAGTAAGATCCTTCAAGTAAGTTGTCATTGTTGCAAGCAATAAAAATTGCTCTCTAAATATGTATGATCTATTAGTGTGGAGAAAATAAGCTTTATACGATCTTGTGATGTGGAAGAAATAAAAGCAACGAACTACATAATAAAGGTCCATATCACAAGTGACAATATAAAGTGACGTTATTTTGCATTAAGATTTCGTGCATCCAACCATAAAAACACATGACAATCTCTGATTCCCTCTGCGAAGGGCCTATCTTTTATTTTTGTCCTATACTTCATACAAGAGTGATGGTGATCTTCACCTTTACTTTTTGCATTTTATCCTTTGGCAAGCACTGTGTGTTGGAAAGATCCTGATATATATAGCTAATTGGATGTGGGTTTTCATAAACTATTATTGTTGACATTACCCTCGAGGTAAAAGGTTGGGAGGCAAAACTATAAGCCCCTAGCTTTCTCTGTGTCCGATTAAAGCTTCATACTCATAAGTATTGCGTGAGTGTTAGCAATTGTGAAAGACTAAATTATAGTTGAGTATGTGGACTTGCTGAAAAGCTCTTATATTGACTCTTTCCGATGTTATGATAAATTTCAATTGCTTCAATGACTGAGATTATAGTTTGTTAGTTTTCAATGAAGTTTCTGATTCATACTTTACATTGTGAATAAGATTGTTACTTTAGCATAAGAAATCATATGACAATATATATGTTGCTGTTATAAGAATGATCATGATGCCCACATGTCTGTATTTTATTTTATCAACACCTTTATCTCTAAACATGTGGACATATTTTTCGTTATCGGCTTTCGCTTGAGAACAAGCGAGGTCTAAGCTTGGGGAGTTGATACGTCCATTTTGCATCATGCTTTTATATCGATATTTATTGAATTATGGGTTGTTATTACACATTATGTCACAATACTTATGCCTATTCTCTCTTATTTTACAAGGTTTACATAAAGAGGGAGAATGCCGACAGTTGGAATTCTGGGTTGGAAAAGGAGCAAATATTAGAGACCTATTCTGCACAACTCCAAAAGTCCTGAAACTCCACGGAAGTCGGTTTTGAAATATATAAAAAATATTGGGCGAAGAAAGCACTAGAGGGGGGCACCCACCATCCATGAGGGTGGGGGCGCGCCCAGGGGTAGGGCGTGCCCCCTGTCTCGTGGGCCCCCTGGCAGGCCTCCGGTGCCCATCTTTGGCTATATGAAGTCTTTTGCGCTGGAAAAAATCATAAGCAAGCTTTCAGGATGAAGCACCGCCGACACGAGGCGGAACCTTGGTGGTACCAATCTAGGGCTCCAGCGAAGCTGTTCTGCCGGGGAAGCATCCCTCTGGGAGGGGGAAATCATCACCATCATCATCACCATCGATCCTCTCATTGGGAGGGGTTCAATATCCATCAACATCTTCACCAGCACCATCTCATCTCAAACCCTAGTTCATCTCTTGTATCCAATCTTTGTCCCCAAACCTCAGATCGGTACCTGTGGGTTGCTAGTAGCGTTGATTACTCCTTGTAGTTGATGCTAGTTGGTTTATTTGATGGAAGATCATATGTTCATATCCTTTATGCATATTAATACCCCTCTGATTATGAACATGAATATGATTTGTGAGTAGTTACGTTTGTTCCTGAGGACATGGGAGAAGTCTTGCTATAAGTAGTCGTGTGAATTTGGTATTCATTCGATATTTTGATGAGATGTATGTTGTCTTTCCTCTAGTGGTGTCATGTGAACGTCGACTACATGACACTTCACCATTGTTTGGGCCTAGGGGAAGGCATTGGGAAGTAATAAGTAGATGATGGGTTGCTAGAGTGACAGAAGCTTAAACCCAAGTTTATGTATTGCTTCGTAAGGGGCGGATTTGGATCCATATGTTTCATGCTATGGTTAGGTTTACCTTAATATTTCTTTTATAGTTGCGGATGCTTGCAAGATGGGTTAATCATAAGTGGGATGCTTGTTCAAGTAAGGGCAGTACCCAAACACCGGTCCACCCACATATCAAATTATCAAAGTACCGAACGTGAATCATATGAGCGTGATGAAAACTAGCTTGACGATAATTCTCATGTGTCCTCAGAAGCGCTTTCCTTTATATAAGAGTTTGTCGAGGCTTGTCCTTTGCTACAAAAAGGATTGGGCCACCTTGCTGCACCTTGTTTACTTTTGTTACTCGTTACCCGTTTCAAATTACCTTATCACAAAACTATCTGTTACCGATAATTTCAGTGCTTGCAGAGAATACCTTACTGAAAACTGCTTATCATTTCCTTCTTCTCCTCGTTGGGTTCGACACTCTTACTTATCGAAAGGACTATGATAGGTCCCCTATACTTGTGGGTCATCATGGGGCCGCAGCACAAACAAGCCCAAAAGAAAAAGAAGAGAAAGAAAAAAGAAAAAATGCCGACGCCGGCAGCTCAACTAAGCAAATATAACCGATACCCGCTGCACCCACCGGAGAAGAACCACCGCCTGCCAAGCACTCTGAAGCCTCGCGTAGCAAGCAACATTTTCAGGAAGAAATGCGATGACAACGCCGTTGCTGCCCGGACAAGTCCTAGGGTTTCCCCTGGTACGCAGATGACAGTGGGGAAGGGGGTATCACCGACGCCCCTCAGGAGGGTCCGACAACGCCCGCGGGCGTAGCCGCGCCGATGGCGAACGAGCCGCCAGAGATTTCTCCCGCCCCGAAACCACCACCGCCACCTTAGACAATCGAAAGCGCACCGCCCAACATGCCGCCCACCCGCCTGTGCCACCATGGATACCGCACCATCTTCACCGTTTCACTGAGGCCACCAACACGAGACCCAGGGGTAGGACGAGAAGACACCGGGCTCGGAGGCAACCGCAACGCAGCCGGCAGAAGGAAACAACCTCCACCGCCGCGCGGAGCCGACCGGACATGGCGACAGGGACTTGCCAGGCCACCGGCCTGGCCGGACCCCAACGGGTCCGGACAGTCTCTGCAGCCACGCTGCAGCACGCCGGCCGTCGGAGCCACCACCACCGGAGCCACGACCCCCTCGTCACACCACCAGGGAGCCACGCCATCGCGCACCGGACCACAGGCCTGCCCCAGCCCAGATGGGGCCCGAAAGGGCCCAGATCTGGGCCGAGCGGGCGCTGCCAGCCAGCCGCCCACCGCGCCGCCCCGCAGCCAACGGCCACGCCGCCACATCAAGGGCACCCGAGGCCTGCAGAACGCCGCCGCCGGGCCTCACCGCCGCCAGCCGAGCAGCACCGCCGTCGGGCAGGAGGGAGCCCCGACTCCCCCTCCAGGCGCGCGGGGAAGGGATGTCCGCCGCCGCCGGCGCCACCCGGGCACGCCGGAGGCCGCTGCCGTCGGCGGCGAAGGGAGGAGATGGAGGAGGGGCGAAAGGGGGAGGAGGGCGGAGGGCACTCCGCCGCCTCGGGGAGCGACAGGAGCACCGGGGGAGGGGGGAGGAGGGGTAGAGGGAGGTGGACCGGGGGGGCGTGCGACGGCGGCCTGCTCCGGCAGGAGGGGCAAGGGCGGCCGGCGGTGGCGGGGAGGAACCCTAGCGCGGGTCGCGGGAGCCCCTCCTAGCCCGTCTATCCACGCCTAGGTTTTCGACTGTGCCTTTTTTTTGAACATCAGTACAAACACGAGCGCTTATACACGCACATACACTCATGTTTCTGATGGTACCTAATAGATAGATTACCATAGAACATTTGTTGTACGGTCGTTGCTTTAAAAAAATTAAATAAATCAGGTGATGGTGCATGGCTTCATTGGAAATGAGTTTAGTCTCCGAGTTACTCACGCTGCTAGTAGCATCAAGCCGCGCAACTGGTTGGCACATGGATACCACTCCACTGCACTGCATGGTACATGTACAGGACTCAAATCACAGGGGAAGAAAGTTGCTTGGAAAGCCCATGGCAAAACCATGCAAGGCTCGCAAGGCTCCTGAGCACCCCACGTTCTTCAGCTCAGGGTCGGCGTCGTCGCGTTTGCTTGGAATGGCAATGCAGCAAACAATCGATGCAGCAGAGCACCACCCAGCAGCCTCACTGTCGTGCTGAGCGATTGACAAAATGCTCAACAATAATCATTTCCACACGGATAAACACAGCCAGGTTTAGACCCCACTCTCTAGTTACTCACGCTCCTGCTAGTAGCATCGGCAGTGGACTACCGAGAATTAAGGTCTTACAATCATTATTAAGCAAGCATAATAACGCACTGAGTCGTGCCGGCCGATGGCCACGGACGAGGTCACGCCGGCCAACCAGGCCGATGCATGCAACGGAGGCCGGCGGCCACCGCCCTCGCCTCAGACCAGGAAGCTGCCGTCGCGCCTCCTCACTTCCACCTTGAGTAGGTGGTCCTCGCCGCCGCCGCCGGCGCTGCCTTGGCGGAGCGCTCGGAAGAAGCAGGTGTCGCCCTCGCCGAGGGCGTTGTCGACGCAGAACTGGTGCCATCCGTACCTGAAAGACGCCCGCGGCCTGCCACCCGTCTTGGGGTTGTGCTTGAGGTGCACGAGCCACGACTTGCCGCGCATCCGCAGCTCCACCTTGCTCCTCTCCGCGTACCCGTGCGCGAGCTGGAAATCCACCGGCACGTTCTGCACACGGCCGGCGAGCAGCGGATGGAACCAGTGACCAGATAGCACCTCATGGATACATGCATCTGAACACGCTTGACTAGTCATGCTCGAGCATGAAGAACGCACTCACCAGGTACTGTTCCTGCTTCATGCCCAGGTTGCAT
This sequence comes from Triticum dicoccoides, assembly GCF_002162155.2. NCBI lineage: Eukaryota > Viridiplantae > Streptophyta > Magnoliopsida > Poales > Poaceae > Triticum > Triticum dicoccoides. The sequence continues at coordinate 45,641,783 of NC_041386.1, forward strand.
TTCCTCAGCATGGCGCTGAACTGCCCCGTCGGCCCGTCCTCGACGTCCATCTCCGCCAGGCTCCAGTTGTTGCCACCACTGCCGCCGTCGCTGGCGTTGCTGCTCCCACTGTCACCGTCGCTGCTGCTCCCACTGCCTGGCCAAATGCAAAAACCACCTTCTTTAATTCCTACAAGTTACAACTTACAACCACCCAACTGAAACGGAGAGCAAGAAGAGGCGCGTACTGGTGTCACCGTCGTGCTGGTAGTGCCTGCGGCACATGCTCACGTCGAACACCTTCACGGTGAGCACGGCGTCGCCGTCGAAGCTGAAGACGAGGAAGTAGCCGAGCCGCAGGTCGTGCGCACGGGCGAACTGCTCCCAGCCGCGCCCTAGGTACATGTGGCCGTCGGCGTCCAGCACCACCTTCACGTCCCAGAAGCGACGCCCATGGCCGGCCTCCTGTAGCTTCACTTCCTGGGGCTTGCCGCCGTCTAGCAGCACCCTGGTAAACTTGTCAGGCAGCCTCTGCAGCGAGGGTCAAGCAGTGATTGAGCCGATAAAACACTAGGCAGCACAGCAGAGCGATAAAGAGAGATCATGTATATACCAGCCTGCTCGAGGAGTTGTCAAGTATGATCTGGAAGAACTCGAAACCTTCCATCTCACCTGTCTCTGCACGCATGAACAGATAGCTTAGATGCAAGGATTCGAATCGAAATCGCAAGAGATATCTAGGACACGAGCAACACAACAGGCTGAGAATTGGGGAAGAACAGAGGGATTGCAGCCAAGAACAAAAACAGAGGATTTGCCTGGTCGAAGCGGCGTGGCAGAGAGCAGCCGGCGGTGGCGATCTCCCGGCCCCCTCTCGGCAGCGGCTGGCTGCGAGGGCGGAGAGACTGGTGCTTGCGAAGAAGGAAGAGCAAGAGGCAGGGGTAGGAAGAGGAAGAAGAAAGAACCAACTATGCCATGAATTCCATGCCACGTAGCAAAACCCTCTTCTTCCTCCTTCCTCCTCCTTCCTCTGCCTCTCCTCTCGAATGTGCAGCGGTGATATATACAACGCCTCGCTTCTCTGGATTCCTCCTCCGGGATAGACTTCTTGACCCCTCCACCGAGAAATGGAGATGTGAGAAAGGGCCGGACGGCAATGGGCTCGCACATGCCGCACTGCTATGGGCTCGGGCAGAGAAAGGGACAGGCGGCAATAAATCATTGCACCGATCTGGCCTCTTTTCACGTAAATGGGCAGCATCCATTTTTCTCCCATTCTTGGCTCAACGATGGCGGTGGAGATGCCAGTGTAATGGCAGTGGCAGCGTGCCTACTGTGCATATATTGATAGTGATAGGATATTATTTTACAATCTTGCTAAATCTTATGTCTCTTTTTTTTACAGGGAACTAAATCTTAAGTCTCAGTCGATGCTACGCTCGTAAAATCTTACATTGAATTTTAACCCCCTTTATGGTCAAAGTGTCAAGCCATTGTGGTGATGATCAACAGCTGCTTATACCATAATTTGTGTGTGTGTGTGCGCGCGCGCGCGCGTGATTTTCTCCCTATGCACAGAAAAATGATCTGCTCCGTCCCGTTTTTTCTCTCGATCGGTGGATACTGCGTCCTGTCTTTTTTTAGCACTGCAGCATGCACTTGAATCTGTTCTCTGCTCCTGAATTTCGAGCAAATGACGGTGTAGTGCATTATTTTTGTTTTAGGGGAAGGTGTAGTATATTCATCCCATGCATTGCTGGGAAAGCGCCATGGCTCATGTTTCGAGAGGAGCATTGATGACTTATCACTTGCAAGTGCTACTGTCCTAGTGGCGGTGTGCTAGCCAGCCCTGCTCATTTTCACTGCTTGGGATAGAAAATGGCATGCATCATTTTTCCTTTTTCAAACAAAATGGCAAGCATCACAATTGCACAACAGAGGAGTCAGCAAATTAGCAGCTCCATGCCACGGGCCAAAGCTTGATAAGTTGCACGGCGACCCTCCAATAATTCAGCCGACGCTTGCCCTTGTAGGTGC